>NC_056726.1:1678136410-1678318910 GCF_019279795.1 Protopterus annectens
TGAGGTTGTGCATTGTATCCCAAACAGTGTGCCAAGTGCTGGCGTATACTAGTTTGTTGTATGGAGTGTGACAGGCACTGTCAGACAGTTGTGGGCTGAGCACTGATATGTGGTATTGAACATGTGTATCCCCTGATAGACAGATATATGCTATATATGGCAGTTAAGTGATATCAGTACATTAGAATATTAAGTGTGCCACATGACTTGCTCACATATTTTTCTTTTCCTTCCAGGGTGATGGTGCATCAGCGTAACCCACCTTATACAGCAGCAGAGGATCAGGAGATCCACCAGAGCCTGGTGCAGAATTTCTCTGTGCTGTTTTCCAGGACCAGCCAGAACCAGCATGAGAGGGCTGCACTGTGGCAAGATCTTGTCCATTGGGTAAATGACATAGGCATGCATAACCGGACATATGAGCAGGTACGTCATCACTGCAGTGATTTAATTAGACATGTCCGGCAGCATGCATCTGATATCCACAGACAACAGCTTGCCACAGGTGGTGAGGTACCTATCCACCCCCCCTCACCAGTGTGGAGGAGCACCTCCTAAGTGTTGTGGCTCCAGGCCAACAAAAACAACATCCACAAACATGTGTCATCATGGAGGCCGGAGCCACCCAGCATGTTGAAATGGAGTGTGCAGGTAACATGCCATATCTGTAGTTGACTGTTCTCTGTACTGGTAGTTTATGCATGTGTGAGATATGTACTGTGTGTGTAGCTGTTAACCTTCCTATTCTTCTGCAAGATTGATATTCTGAGCATAATCTGTACACCTGTGAAAGCCACCTGTTGTACTACTGTACTTTATCATACTCACAGTATCAATGGCACAGTTGTGGCCACTGGCAATCACTGTCATATTTTAGCAGGCCCCCCTGGAGTGACAGCAAGGCAGCCAATCCATGCTGGTGAGTGTGTAATAACAATACTATTGCTAATGACATGTGCATGTCATATGGAGGTGTAGTGTGTGCACATGTAACACCTACGCATAATGCATGCTGTGCATATTTGCTGTGAGACTATGCATATCCCATTATTCTCAGTAGCTGCCTCACTCACATGCAATACACAGAGCATGACACACATGTGTGGCAACACAGTACTGGACATTGTATAGGCATACCTGATACACATGTACACAACACACACATGTTTGGTAAAGACACTACACCTTAGCCTGCTACACATATCCAATTATGACACCTGCTGTATGGCCACCCTTCAGTATCCCACTTATCCTCTATGCAGAACACATAATATACCTGAGGGGGTAGAGGAGGCCTACCATGTCTTTGTGCAACAGTCTTGAACAAATAATACATTTATGTTAGGCAATGCACACTATTGGCCACCTTACACACCCATGTAACAAGTGGCTGTGTAATTGTGGATGTAGTCATGTTACTGCACTTCAGGTACAGCATGCTAGCTGCCTGTCTAGCACACATTATTATTGTTGACTGACCACAAGAAGCATGTTGATCATGGCTCACGTTACTACACCACATCCAGTTCCACTGACCAGAAAAGTACACATAGCAGTTATTGCATAGCACCGTCATGTGTTGTGTGCGTGTGTGCAAATATATGCACCCACAGCTTGTAACACTTGCACAACATTGTTATGTCCTTGTACACATTGTATCCCAGGGTGGAGACAATCACTGAACAACTACACACAACCATTAAGTACACGTATACTGTTATTAACAAGGGCTGTCTACACTTGCACTGCATGTTCCTGTGCAACACATAATCTGCATGCTGACACGTGTGCAGTGAAGTTTTTCCTTGTGATACTGTCACCCACCCTCAAACAGTATTGTGTATGTGTTGGATTGCAGGTGTGTCTGTGTTTGTATCTGCTGTACTGAGGAGTGTGCCTGTGTGCATGTGCACCTGTGTGCATGTGTGCCTGTGTGCCTGTGTGCCTATGTGCATGTGTGCATGTGCACCCGTGTGCATGTGTGCATGTGTGGTTGTGTGCCTGTGTGCATGTGCACCTGTGTGCATGTGTGCATGTGCGCCTGTGTGCCTGTGTGCATGTGTGCATGTGTGCATGTGCACCTGTGTGCATGTGTGCATGTGTGCATGTGCGCCTGTGTGCATGTGTGCATGTGCGCCTGTGTGCAAGTGTGCATGTGCGCCTGTGTGCATGTGTGCCTGTGTGCATGTGTGCATGTGTGCTAACATCGTGTACACATTTGTAAACTGTGTTTCCTAGCTTCCTCTCACAGGTTCTGATGTTGCTCTGGTGGAGTGCAGCAGGAAACCTGAAGCCACTGCTGGGGATAGTGATAATGATGATACATGTTTAATGGCACAGGGAGTTGTGACAGGGTCTGTCGTTGGTCAGCCAATCGACACTACACAGCAGTCAACCCCATCAATGTGCACAGTCATCCTGCCGATACATCCGTTGTCACCTATGTCCTTAGCTGAGGGACAGCATACAGTGGGCATTGACCAGTGTAGTGTGGTATCATTGGCACATGCATCCCCTCACAGCAGCCATGGCCAGATTCCTGACATGGTACCACACAGGCAGATGTCCAGGGGTTCTTGTGGGAGCATCCGTGGTCATACTGCCCCTGTCAGACGGGCCCACAGAGTTCTTTCAACCTCAGCTATGTTCCGGGTTGTAATGCAGGCACAGGCACGTATGGAACGGTACACCAGACAGGGTCTGAGGGAACTTAGAGCACATCACACCACTATGAATGACACTATGAGTGATGTTGCAGCTGCCATCCATAATATCGAGGTCATTGATAGACGTTGGGGGGGACACATTAGATCTCTTTCACAACTATATGTCCAGGAGCCAGGACAGTGCAGGACGGTTGAGGCGTCGATGTGGACGTATGCCAGCAACATCATCAGCTGGCAGTCATCGCGGATGACAACAAACCTGCAGCCACTCCCATAGTGCCAGTACCAGCCCCAGCAATGCTGGGTCTGTGCTGTCATTAGACCGTCCTAGAAGACCACATGCACATGGTTCTGGACAGTCCCAGCAGGGACATGTGTCCAGTCAACAACCCACTGCTTCTGAGGACAGTACCCAATCTGGCTTAGTACCTGATACTGTCTGTAGCACCCCTGCCAGGCACAGGTACTGTGTCCGTGGCCAGAGACAGTGATCTGTATGACCTGGCAGGTACAGTCTGTGGCTGTCCACAAACACCCATATATGGCAGCCACGTGGTGGAACTGTGCGCATGCATACACACACACATAATGCTAACACCTAGGGCTAACATATACACATCGCATAAACATTGCCCCATGTTGTACTGTTGTCCCTCACTAACACACACACACATACATGTCGATTGGATGTGTCAATGGCAGACTCTGGCAAACCAAGTACACACCCTGTGCATATGATGAAACTGTGCCACTGTTGCAGGAACACTGATGCAGGAACAGGATAGCATGGTGCTGATGCACAGGGTGACTACATAGCACTGTAGTAATAATATCATGTTGTTAACACATTCCTTTCACAGAGAATTGCATACATACACAGCCCCCTGCCACCCCACACACAGCGTTTGCAGGATTCAAACCCCTACCAAATTATGTTATGATACTTAAGAGAGACGCATTAGCACAACACGCTATTCACATTACTGGATGATTACCCTTCTCCTGCTGTATTTATAGGGTGCTGACATCAGCAGTCTTTCCAAAGAGGAATGTACATCTTTTAGTGTGTTATCCCAGTCTTCAAAAAGGCCATTCCTTTCACAGAGAATTGCATGCATACACATCCCCCTGCCACCCCACACACAGCGTTTGCAGGATTCAAACCCCTACCTAACTATGTTATGATACTTGAGAGAGACGCATTAGCACAGTGCGCTATTCACATTACTGGATGATTTTTCTTCTCCTGCTGTATTTATAGGGTGCTGACATCATCAGTCTTTCCAAAGAGGAATGTACATCTTTTACTATCCCTCAGTATGGGGGATAACAATATCTGTGCATTAACAAATGCCTAGTTCAGGGTCACATAGGCACACTGGCACTGCCAGGTTATGTTCTATACCATGCTTCGTGACCACAGGACTTGTAATACACAACATAAGTAGGGGGGTGTATCCATATACATCACAGATACATACACCTCTGGGTTGGTACCACTGCACTAAGCATGACAGGCCATACATATACAACTACCATTGTGCAAAACTGCCTTTTGGTTTGGTGTGTAGTTCAGACCCTCCCCCATACCCAGGAACCGCACTCGGCTTTCCTGGGAACAGTGTAGGATATGAAGGTCTTCACACACACCATTATAGTGGTTGACTTCAGGCATACAAATATTGACTGGGGATACTACTCAGGCCCTCAACAACATCACCCTACAGCCACTACAATATGTGGATCCATGTGCTATGGCACAACCAGTCACCACACCCACAAGGGGGAAATACATATTGGACCTGATCATCACCAACATGGGGACTCTATGTTCCACACCAGATGTAGAACCCTCATTGTTAAGATCAGACCATAAACAACTTTCCCTGGACATCCATATCCCGTCCCCACCCCCAGCCAAGGATATCACTGTAAAGAATTTCTCAAAAACAGACTTTGCACTTGTGAAGACTGGGGTGGAATACTTCAAAGGCCCCATGCTGGAGGATAATACAGCCCAATCTGCAGAATCCTTTACAAACACATTGTATGAGCACCCGCAAGTATGCATGGATCATGCTATCCCAAATAAAACCATGACTCCTCCAAAACAGGAGACCTGTCTGGTTGACCCCGGCCATATATAAGCTGTACAACAGAAGGAGGAAGCTACTATATAACATAGCAATATCCCACAGAGGGAGGACATCTCTGAACAGTATTGGCAAGACACTTCAATCCCTCATATAATCATCACTTGCACGTTTTGACAGTGAAATTGACCAGACACTAGAGATAATCACAAGATCTTCTTTAGTTATGTCAGGAATATGTGTGGAAACAACCCAGATATGCTCTGAATTGTTGCATAACAGCACAAAATATGTCAAACCTGTGGACATAGCCTACACCCTGGCAGACAGAGTCTGTACAAACACACCCCCCTTACCCCCCAAGGGTACAGATTCCCATCCCAAAGGAATGTAACCTCCCTGACATCACAGATGCACAGATGAAATGTGCCATCTCCACAGCAAATAACACAGCATATGTATGGGACCGGACGGTGTCCCAGGCTGTGTCCTACATGAGCTCTGAGTAGAACTGAACACTCACTGTTTCACCTTAGCCTTACTACAGGATATGTACCCTGAGAATGGCATACAGATACAGTGCTCCCACTCCACAAAGGTGGCGCCACAACGGACCACAGGAACTATCACCCCATAAGCCTGACTAGTGTGGTAGAAAAAGCTATGGAGCGTATTATCATAGAAGTCATAATCAAAAACATTGTGAGCCTCCAGACAGTGGATCATACACAATTTGGATTTGTTAAGGGCAGATCTTGCCTCTTACACATAGTTCATATCTTTGAAATGGTTACTGAAGCCATGGATGAGGGAAAGGTAGTTCACACAGTCTACCTGTACCTTGCAGAAGCCTGCAACACAATACCCCACTCAGGCATCATACATATGCTTACCAGCTTAAATATCAACCCCTATATCACTAGATGTGTTGCTATCTGCCTCAGGGATGGAACCCACATGGTCAGAATTGCAGGTGCCATGTCCAATTCCAGACCAGTTACAACTGGTGTCTCACTGGGCTCAGTTGTGGGACCTGTCCTGTTTGGTATGTACTTCTCTGAGGTTCAGACTAACACAGGAGGATTATGTCTAACAAATGCCACAGATGACTGCTAACCGGGGGCCGTAAGCAACACTGCAGCTGACACATGCTTCCTCCATAAGGGTCTCACAGAGATGGATGCTTGTTGCCACAGCCATGGCCTCATGCTAAATGCTAAGACATGCATAGTCATCCCCTTTGGGGAAAACAAGGTGCACACAAATCACCACATAAGTGGTAATCCATTAAGTACAGAAGATGTATTTACAGATTTGGGGACCAACATAGATCGGAACCTCTCCTTTGCTAATCACATTGACAGAGTCATTTCAAAGAACTTTATATAGCCCTCCTTATCACATGGGGGTTTGCATGTAGATCGTGGGAGGTCATTGTGGCCCTCTACTAGTCACTCATCAGGCCCATGTTTGACTACAATGCCCCTTTTGGGGTGTACCTTACCCAAAACCTGCAGCAACTACAGTGTCCACAACAGTACCTCCCCAAGAGGAACATGGGCTACACACAGATGTCCTATGCAGCTCAACTAAAGGATCTCCAGCTCTACTCAGTTGCTTAACGCCTACTCAGAGGTAATCTATGCCTGATGTACACAGCCATTTCAAACCCAGAAGTAATGGGCATGCTCCACCTCATAACATCCAAGACCCTTAGAGTTACACACTCCAGGGACTTAAACCTCTGCACAAAACTAAATAGGACATGCTGCAGGGACAGATTCATTACCCAGAGGCTTCCCTCACTCTGGAATTGAATCCCAATTAAAGTTAGACATAGCCCCTCGCCAACCCTCTTCCAGCAAAATCCAGCCGCATGGATGAGAAATCGCAAATTCACCCCTGGGATCTCCACTGTGTCCCTGCTTGACAGAGGCACAGCAAACTAGCCTTAAAGGGTGCCTTCTGTGACCTACTTTACAGAGGCACAGTAGGCTACTCTACTGGGGAGGCGGATGCCAAATACACTCTGCCTAGGCTTATGAATTCCCTAGGGCAGACAGCCTAGTATCGACCTCTGCACCTATGTTTATGTTGGGGATGCACAATATTTGTTGCTGATACTGTTTGCAGGTCTTTATTGCCATAGCTTTCCCAGTTTCTATGAACAACTTGTGTATCTGTGTAACATGTTTGATCATGACAGGGTTACAGTATATTAATATATGTGTCTGTTGTCATTTAACTGTGTGCACAGGGCAGATTGCTGGATCGTGGGAGGTTCCTGGGTTAACACATACAACTGCCAGATATGTGTGGCCAACTGCTATACTCAGACATGGCCTAAGTGTGTGAGCATGCCTAGTTCAGGCTTTCCATGGTTTGTTGCCTGATATATGTCTCATTTATCCAAGTGTGTGAGCATGCCCAGTGTGACCTTTCCATATGTTGTGATCTGAAGTCCACTACACTTGTGGCTGTGTGTGAACATGACCAGTATTGACATTTATACTGTGTGTGTTGGAAGTCATGTTGTGTTCTTACTGCCAGACTCCTTTGTGTCATAACTCAACAGGGATTGTGCTGTGCCTGCAGGGTTTCCATGGGATAGTTTGCAAAGACTTGTCAACATTCTTTCATAATGGCTGAGCACTGCAATACTGTCATGGTGTACTGTTTCAGTACTTTCACTATGGTGCACAGTATCATGGGTTTGAGTCCCATCACTGCTTTAAATGTTCATACTGAGCAGACCAGACTGGTTAAGGGCCAGTTGGGCAACTATGAGCATGTTGCATTTTGTTCCGCTATGGCCTACTTAAGCCAGACTTGTCCAACATTGATGTGTATTCACCAACTTGGGTGGACATTGCCAAACATTACTCCACATTGACCACAGTTGTACTAGTTGGTGTGTGTGATTTTGTTCATAGGTTCATACTTGTCTATTTGCCCTAGGGCATTTATAATCCTAGCCAGAGTGTGTTTGGCTTTCAACACACATTTTAAGTGGAGTTTGCCATGACATTTTTCAAGGTTAGTATACTGTGCCTCTGTCTAACAGTGACATAGAAGATTCCTCTTAAAGAGAGTCAATGAGGGACTCTGGCTAACCTGGAGTGGTAGTTTACTCAAGACTGGAGGGAGCCTCTGGGTTATGAATCTGTCACTCCAGCATGTCCTATTTATTTCAGTCCTGAGGTTCAGGTCTCTTGAGCACATAGCTTGATGGGATTCTGATTTTCCAAGGTGCAGCATGTCCATTGATTCCAGGTTGGACATGGCTTTATACATCAGGCACATATCACCTCTGGGCAGGCGGTATGCCACTGAGTAGAGCTGGAGTTTCTTTAACAGGGCAGCATATGGCATCTGTTTGAGCCCTTTGATCCTCTTGGTGAGATACTTTTGGGGTCTTTCCAGTTGCTGCTGGTGTCTGGTAAGGTACATCCCAAAAGGGACATTGTACTCAATTATGGGCCTGATGAGGGATGAGTAAAGAGGCACGATGACCTCCCCTGATCTAGATGTGAATCAATTCATGATTAGGTGGGCTATATAAAATGTTTTTCTAACCACTTTGGCCACGTGGTTGTCAAATGAGAGATTGCTATCAACTTGAGTCCCCAGGTCCCTAATGACTTCTTCTGTACTTAATGGATTACCACCTATGTGGTAATTTGTGGGCACTTTGTTTTTGCCAAAGGGGATGACTATACACTTGTTGGCGTTTAGCTTGAGGCCATGGCTCTGGCAACAGTTGTCTGTTTCTATGAGGCCCTTTTGGAGGATGCTTGTGTCAGCTGGAGGGTCGATTATGGCGCCCAGTTTGCAGTCATCTGTGAACTTTGTCAGCCACAGTCCTTCTGTGTTGGCCTGTACCTCTGAGAAATATATACCGAACAAGAGAGGTCCCAGGACTGAGCCTTGTGGGATGCCACTTGTAACTGGTTTGGAGTCTGACATGGCTCCAGCAATTCTAACCATGTGGGTTCTGTCCTTGAGCCAGTTTGCAACCCATCCAGTGACATAGGGGTTTATATTGAAGCTGGTGAGCTTATCTATAATGCCCGAGTGGGGTATTGTATTGAAGGCTTTTGCGAGGTCCAGGTAGGCTGTGTGGACCACCTTCCCCGCGTTAGTGGCCTTGGTGACTGTTTCAAATGACTCAACCAGATTTAAGAGGCAGGATCTGGCCTTAACAATGCCAAACTGGGTAGGATCCAGTGTCTATAGCTCCCCAGTATCTTTATTTCTGAGGTCCATGATGATCCTTTCCATAGCTTTGCAGACCAAGCTAGTCAGGCTTATGGGGCAATAGTTTGCAGCATCCATTGAGGCACCACCTTTGTGGAGAGGGACCACTGTTGCTGTACACTGCTCTTTGGGTACATATCCTGTGGTAAGGCTGAGATTGAACAGTGGTTTTATGTTTGTGTTCAATTATTCTTGGGGTTCATGTTGGACACAGCCCAGGACATTGTCTGGTCCCATTGATGCTGTGTGTTTTGCTTTGAAGAGGCTGGATGTCACCTGAGCATCTGAGATGTCAGGGGGCCAGCACTCTGCTGGGATAGATATTTGCCCTTTTGGTGGGGGGGGGGTTTGCACTGAACCTGTCAGCTCGGATGTTGGCAAAGTCTGTGGGTTTAGTGTATTGTTTGTCATTTTGGACTAATTCTGAGCATATCTGGGAATTCCCACCCAGGTTCCTACAATAACTAAAGAAAGCCTTGTGATTATCCTTAGTGTCCTGTACAATTTTTATCTCAAAGATGGCCTTGGACGATTTTATGTGTGGCCATAGTTTTTCAATAATACTGATCAGAGATGCCTTCCCTTTTTGGGATTTTGCTCTATCATATAGTAGCTTCCTCCTTGTATTGTATGTTTTTTTATGGCTGGGGTCCACCAGACAGGATGCCTGCCTTTGGAGGATTGGATCTTGGTTTTATTTGGGATTGCATGATCCATGCATTTCTGAAGGTGTTCATAGAATGCGTTTATAAAGGGGTCTGGGCTGTATTTTCCACAGGCACAGGGGCTGTGAAGGATTCCACCTCGGTTTTGAGGAGTGTGACATTTGCTTTAGTGAAAATTTTTCACTGTGGTTTTCTGGCCATGGGCTGAGGTTGGGATGTGAATATCCAGTGAGATTACTCTATTGTCTGATCTTACCAGTGAGGGATACACTTCTGGTCTTGGGCATAGAGTCCCCATGTTGGTGATGATCAGGTCCAGTATGTTTTCCCCTCTTGTGGGAGTGGTAGCAAGTTGTTCCATAGCATTTGAGTTTATAAATTCTAGGAACCTTTGGGCTAGGGTGTTGCAGCTAGGGTAATGCTCCCAGTCTATGTTTGGGAAGTTGAAGTCACCCCAATATAATGGTGTTTGGGGAGACCTTCATATTTTCATGTGTTCTCCAGTCAGCCAAGTGTAGTTCCTGGGTTTAGGAGGGTGGTCTGTAGCAGGCTATGAACTGGAAGGCAGTTTTACCCACTGTTAGTTGCACATGGATAGTCTCTGATGCTTCATGCTGTGCCACCAACCTGGGGGTGTGGGTATCTTTGACAAATATTGATACTCACCCTCCTTTTGTAGTTTGTTCCATGTTTTGTGGCTGTAAAGCATGGTATGAGGTGTAACCTGTTAGTGCTAGGGTGCTCTTGGGAGCCTTTAACCAGGTTTCTGTTACTGCACAGATATCAACATCCTCCATGCTGAGGAGAGTTTGGAGTGTGTGCATCTTGCAGTTTAGACTTCTGGCATTGAGTAGCATTACTTCTAGTTTCTTATCCCTTGTGATACCTATGGAGGTGGGTTTGTCTTTTGAGCCTTACCTAAAAAAGGCCACAGGTGACAGGTGAAAGCCATCCCTAGCGAAGCATCATGTCTTGTCGAGCATGTCATCCCAGGCTGACAGGCATTGGATCTCCTTTCACTGACACCAATACTTAAGCCAATTGTTGTAATTGATCATCTTGTCTTCATATTGTGGCATCATGTTTGGTGAGGGTATGATGATACTCAAGGTCATCAAGTTTGCATATACTACATGGTGGTAAATGCTGTTTAGCACTACCTTACATTGCTTAACACATGGCAATCATGCCTCAGGTGGTGCTGCAGGGCTGCCTATGTCGGATGCACATACTACACTCCCTGCACATGTTTGAAAGCAGGTTGTGTCAACTTAGGCATCCCTTTCACGATATGTGGGAGTAAGAGAGAGGTATCATTTCCAGGGTTCCTACTGAGCCAATATATGTGCTATGCATTGCCTCTTTGCCAAGGCCAAGGCATACTGGGCATGCCTCCTTCTGCCTACTGGGGCAGGCTCAGGTTGTTCCTCCTCTGAGTCACGCTCTGCCTGTGATGGCCTTAGCAATGGTGGGGGGCTGTTTGGCCCAGGCCTATGCTGGTCCTGCTGCAGCTGTTTTTGCAGAATCATATTATGTAGCATAGCACATACCATGACAATTTGGGTACATGTAGTTGGTGAGTATTGCAAGGGTCCACCAGATATGTCCAGGCACCGGAACCGTGACTTAAGCAACCCAAACACATGCTCAATTACATTTCGTGTTTGTGCATGTGCCTAATTATGGCGTTCCTGTTCAGGTGTGTGTGCGTTTCTGATGGGTGTCATCAGCCACAGCTCCAGTGCATAGCCAGCATCCCCCACTAAGTTACCATGTGGGATGTCCCCATTGGCAAATGTCTGGTACAGCTGCGTCAGATGCCAGATATGAGAATCGTGGTAGCTTCCAGGGCAGCCAGCACACACATTCATTATTATTCCCTGGGCATCGCACACAACCTGGCAATTGATGGAGGGGAAGCCCTTGCGGTTAATGTAGGCCCTACCCCGCTCATCGGCTGGTGCTTTGATGCGTATATGCGTGCAGTCTATTGCACCCACTACCACAGGGTATTCTGCTATTTGCTGGAAGAAACGCATATTGCTGGCCAGTACCTCACGGGAATTGGGGAAATATACATGATCACCAACATGTGCTGACATGGCATCCAGGAACTGGTGCAGTACCCTGGATGCTGATGCCTGTGATATCCCCATCATATCACTAGTTGGTCTCTGGAAGGTACCTGTTGCTAGTATTCTTAGGCCAACACATACCTTGGTTTCCACTGGGATGGGTTCCCCTCTGTTGGTTCTGTGTGTGAGGTGTGGCCTGCACAGCTCAACAATTTGTTGCAGGAGGTCTCTGTCCACTCTATAGCGCTCCACTATCTCCAGCTCATGTAACCCCTGGTAGGTGACCCTGGGCCTGTACACTCTTCTACGTCTCCTCACTGTGGGTTATCCGGCAGCATTTGTATTGTCACCACCCTCAACATGTTGCATATGTCACCTTATAACAGCAATGGCAGCCCCTAGCATTTTTGTCTGAGTGAAGCTTTTTCAGTTTTCACTTCTAGTAGCGTACTCCAGTGTTGCAGTGTCTCTTGAGAGAAACAAACTGCACTGTTGTTTGCAGAGTTTTAAGTGCTGGCCTGGGCTAGTGTTCTGCCTGTGCAATTGCCTCATTCTGATTGTTTTCACCTGCTAGCTCTACTAGTATTCCCTGGTAGCTTCCTACTATTTGTTGTGCTTACTTTTTCCTTTCTGTTTCCTCAGGGGGGAGCAAAGCACATACAAGCACAAACACGTTCACAGCAGCTCACACACACGCACACATGCTTAGACGGACTAAAACTTGCATATTTGGGTTAAAAGGCGTGCACACCAGCGGAAACATGCTTACAGGTCTTTAAACAACCTTATACATGCTTACTCCAGCTTAAACGCGCGCACTCACGCTTTCACGCACACACTCTGTCTTACTCGGGTTTCCAGACGCTCACACGCATGCTGTGTGGACCACCTTCCCCTCGTCAATGGCCTTGGTGACTGTTTCAAAGAAATCGACCAGGTTTAAGAGGCAGGATCTGCCCTTAACAAAGCCAAACTGGGTAGGATCCAGTGTCTGTAGGTCACCAATATCTTTATTTATGAGGTCCATGATGATCCTTTCCATAGCTTTGCAGACCAAGATAGTCAGGCTTATGGGGCGATAGTTTCCAGGATCCGTTGAGGCACCACCTTTGTGGAGAGGGACCACTGTTGCTGTACGCAACTCTTTGGGTACATATCCTGTAGTAAGGCTAAGATTGAACAGTAGTTTTATGTTTGGGTTTAGCTCTTCTTGGAGTTCATGTAGGACGCAGCCCGGGACACCATCTGGTCCCATTGATGCTGTGTTTTTTGCTTTGGAGAGGGCGGCTCTTACCTGAGCATCTGAGATGTCAGGGAGGCAGCACTCTGTTGGGATAGATATTTGCCCTTTTGGTGGGGTGGGGGTGAGAAGTTTGCACTGAACCTGTCAGCTAGGATGTTGGCAATGTCTGTGGGCTCGGTGTATTTTTTGTCATTTTGGACTAATTCTGAGCATATCTGGGAATTCCCACCCAGGTTCCTAACATAACTAAAGAAAGCCTTGTGATTATCCTTAGTGTCCTGTGCAATTTTTCTCTCGAAGCTGGCCTTAGACGATTTTATGAGTGCCCGTAGTTTTTTGCTAATACTGATCAGAGATGCCTTCCCTTATTGGGATTTTGCTCTATCATGTAGTAGCTTCCTCCTTCTATTGTATAGTTTGTTTATGGCTGAGGTCCACCAGACAGGACATCTGCCTTTGGAGGATTGGGTCTTGGTTTTATTTGGGATTGCATGATCCATGCATTCCTGAAGATGTTCATAGAATGCGTTTATAAAGGATTCTGCGGTCTGGGCCGTATTTTCCACAGGCCGGGGGCTTTGAAGGATTTCAACTCGGTTTTGAGGCATGTGAAATTTGCTTTAGAGAAGTTTTTCACTGTGGTTTTCTGGGCAGGGGTGGGATCAGGATGTGAATATCCAGTGAGATTAGTTTATGGTCTGATCTCACCAGTGAGGGATACACTTCTGGTCTGGAGCATAGTGTCCCCATGTTGGTGATGATCAGGTCCAGTATGTTTTCCCCTCTTGTGGGAGTGGTAACAAGTTGTTCCATAGCATTTGAGTTTATAAATTCTAGGAACCTTTGGGCTAGGGTGTTGGAGCTAGAGTAATGCTCCCAGTCTATGTTTGGGTAGTTGAAGTCACCCAATATAATGGTGTTTGGAGGGACCTTCATATTTTCCAGTATTCTCAGGAAGGCCGAGTGGGGTTCCTGTGTTTGGGAGGGTGGTCTGTAGCAGGCTATAAACTGGAAGGCAGTTTTACCCACAGTTAGTTGCACATGGATAGTCTCTGATGCTTTGTGCCGTGCCACCAACCTGGAGGCGTGGGTATCTTTGATGAATATTGATACTCCCCCTCCTTTTGTGGTTCGGTCCAAGTTTTGGGGCCGATAAGCATGGTATGAGGTATAATCTGGTAGTGCTGGGGTGCTCTCAGGAGCCTTGAACCAGGTTTCTGTTACTGCACAGATATCGATGTTCTCCATGCTAAGGAGAGTTTTGAGTGCGTGCATCTTGAGGTTTAGACTTCTGGCGTTGAGTAGCATTACTCTTAGTTTCTTATCCTTGTGATACCTATGGAGGTGGGTTTGTCTTTTGAGCCTTGCCTAATAAAGGCACTATGGGGGTAGCAAGAGCCTTTGCCAATATCCAAAAGCCCAGGGGTGACAGGTGCAAGCCGTCCCTAGTGAAGCATCGTGGCTTGTCGAGCATGTCATCCCAGGCTGACAGGCATTGGATCCCCTTTGAATGACACCAACACTTAAGCCAATTGTTGAAATTGATCATCTTGTCTTCATATTGTGGCATCATTCTTGGTGAGGGTAAGATGCTACTCAAGGTCAGGGTCATACCGGCCTGGGCTACATGCTCAGAGAGCTCCTCTATGTCCCTTTTCATGTAGTCCAGGGAGGTATGTCTCAGGTCATTCACACCAGCATGGACAATGACTGAGTCATATTTGTACTTGCCTTGGAGTGACCTGAGTGCTTGTGTTATGTGGCGGATCCTAGCGCCCGACAGGCAGCTCACCGTGACCTTCTCCTTGTTCAGCCTGGTGAGCGGGACGTCAGTGTGCCTGATGATAGAGTCACTTATTACAAGTGTATCAGGTGTGTTGTTTAGCTTTAAGGGCTGTGACTGTTCGGCACACTGGCTTTGTGAGCTATGTGTTGCACGTGTTTTGTTTTGGGGTAGCGGTTGCTTGGGTGTTTGCTTTGGAGGTCTCTGCTGCTTAGGCAGATTTTTATTTAGAGCCTCCGAGTATGTTTTTGTGTGTTTATGTGTTTGGTTTGTTGTCATGGTAGGTCTATGTGAGACTGGAATTGTAGTGAGTGTGGTTTCCTTCTCCTCCTGACTGGTTGTGCCAGTACTGAGTTGAGAGAGCTTAGCCTCCAGTTTGGCTATATGGTTGCATCTCTCACATGTGTTGGAATTTGTTGGGAGGAGGAGATGAGGCAGTTGTAACATTGCCTCAAGATTCCCAGATTCACCAGCTGGACTGGAGAGGAGATTGACAACTGACCTTTGGACATGCTAGAATAGTATTGGGAATTCCTTTATAATTGAAAAAAGGGCCAATGGGGAACAAGGTACTCAAGGGGAGTTTGTGAGGGTGTAGTGCTTTTAATTTTTTAGAGCTGACTTATATACCTGCTTTAGTGAGCAAGTGCCAGGTAACTTAAATGCATGTATGTTCTAATCCAGTATGTAATGATCTGCAATGTGCAGGGTGTGGGTAATTGTAATTCTCAGCAAGATTGTGTAAAGGACAAAATATCATGGTATGCAATGCATGCTAATGAGTGCATAATGACATGGAAATGAGGAACTCCATAAAAATAAGTCATACAGTATATGGAAATGACAGCAGTCAAAATGATGGACTAATTCTGAATGTATAAAATAAGCATGCTGAGCCATAGCGCATATTCATTTTTAAACAGAGAATCGTGGCAAATGTGAGGGCAGCTCTTCTTGCTTTGGCACAACAACAGCTCAGTAGCATGTGCTTTCTGCCACCACTGGTACCAGTGCCCACATCAGTGGGCACATTGTGGCCATCAGTGCCAAAGGTAGAGCTATCGATATACCAGGCATACCATCAAATCACACACCAGCAGACTGTGAACAGGGAGACCATAAAGAATCTAGTCAAACTGTGCCACCCACAGACAGAATCAAGGGGGTGCATTGAATGCCCATTCCTGGGAAGACAAGAGTATGTGTAGATTTAACCGTCTTGGCTACAAGAAAGTCAGAGTGCCCTACTTGCAACACATTAGGGATATTGCTTATGAATCCTGTATCACTTTCTAAACATTATGCTACAGTTTGTGGTGGAGTGTATTTGGTTCTCCAGGACTATGGAGGAGATTTCCAGTACCATGCAGATATTTTGGAATATTGCCATTTCTCTGAGGTTCTGGTAGCCACAGAATGCACACACATTGCCATCAGGGCCCCATCTAGGCCAGTGGGACTGGGATACATCAGCAGGAAGGGCTTTCATTCCCTTAATTGCCAGGTGGTCTTTAACGTCCAGGTCATTATTTATAACATTTCCTTGTGCCACTTGGGCAGGTCCCATAATTCACACAGCTGGATCATGTGCAACTTATACCACAGGTTTCTGCACATGGGTTTCTCTCAGGACAACTTGGCAAGAAGGTACACTCATACATGTTAGATAGCCTTATTAGTAAATAAAGAGTGCTGGTCAAAAATAATATGGCTGATATTGCAGGTGATGTGGATATGCCTAAGACCATGGCTGAAGATCCCCTCCATAAATATAATAACAGCAAAAAACTTGCTTGATGCACAGACCCTCTGTAAATACCAGACCATGCAAGAAATGGCTTATAAAACATCACATGTGGAAGCATGTGACATAGTGGAGCAACTGTTCAAATTCACACGTGATGCTTTCATTGATCAGACACATCAGAAGGTATACTGCAATACAGTCCAGACATGTGCAGCATGATGTTTGTTGTATGTGCCTTCAGCACCAGCAACACAGCCAAGGTAGATGTGGGTGTGTTACGCTGTAGCATTAGCAAAGAGTCTGCTTCTAGTATGCAGCTATGGGCTGTGGCACAAACAACAGAGAGCAAAATGATGTGTGTGTTATTACACTGAACATAAGCTAGGTATTGCATGGTCTGACCATGTGGTGCATCAGACATCAATATGTCCACAAATGTTAGGGGACAGTCATCATGACTTCCATAGCTGGGGAGACAGATTGACAGATGACTGCACCCCCATGAAATAACATAGGATTATGGGAGGTGAACATTGTAGGCATGCATTCTGGGAGATTTTGGGGAATCAGAGTTCACATCCTTAAGTGGGGGGAAGAAGCTGCCACAATGTGGCCGTTGGTGGTACCTGCTGTGTTGACCTGAGGTGTCAGGGCTTGACACTGTCTGTGGCAGGTAGGGGTAGAACTACAGGACCATGAACATTTGCCCTGAGTAGGCATACCATGTGTTAATCCTGATTAGTGTTATTGTCCACAAAGTGTCCATAACTGAAACTACATGAACAGTGCACGCAGCCTGATGAGACATCCCACGTGCAATAACCCATGACCTGGAAAATGTCTGCGATTGGGGTTTGCAGGCTGCATTCCCACAGGTGACATCAATGCTGCCTCAGCAAAATTCTGGGAAGACTGACTTTGAACTTTGTGGCCATCATCCTATTACCCAGACCTTCTTCTCATGGCCATGGAAGGTATAGCGTGTTGAACAGACTGGATGGTGGTCACAAGTTATTACACTGATGCACCCATGAAGGCAACTTTTCACCTGCAACTTCAGCAGCATTGTTTTCTGTCCCTATAGTCCATGACTTTGCACACTTGTTGCACTTTATCCTGTAGTTCATAGAGCACACTAATCATCTCCACAATGCTGTGTGTAGTAGCTAGATATGCATGAATCAGTATAATATGCATCAACTGGTTAATGAAAGGTGCTGTAACCATATCAGTGATAGTCCTTGAGTCATAGTGGCACCACCTGGACCCTCCATAGCTATCCACTATGGTGGATATGCACATCTATAATCCAGTACACATTTCAGATGCTGTTTCTGCTAAGGTCACAGGTGGAGCTCATGACATAATCTCAGGAAGAAGATGTCTCTTATGTCCTAGTGAGGCCATGTGATCATCCTGTACTTCTACATGGGCTTCTGTAATGGTGGATGAGTGTGATCCCTCTCCCTGTAATGCGGCTGACAGCGCTAGTTTATCTTTGGAACATGCCACTTGCATGTTGGCATCACTATTCACCAAGGTGAGCTACTAACATTGTACCAGTGTTGATGTATTGTGTTGGACCCTTCACTAATGGAACCTGTAAAAGGAGAAGCAAAAATGGCATCATTGTCTGCCCACACACATATGTCCATATAACTACATGTGGGACACATAGCTAGTTATAAGGGCATGCATAGTTCTCCACATTATAATACAGCTATGACATACTTTGACAGAATATCCTGTTATGTATTTTGTTGCATTTGCAGGCAAGGGTGCCAGGAAAGATAGATATACAAGTGAGACTTGGTCACCACTTGCTTTCCAACATGACAGTCAGATGAGCTGTAATGTACTGCAATGAACATTACTAACCTGGTGCTTCCATAACTGAAACATGGATGTCTGGAGCAAGCCGAGCTCACACATCAAATGCTCCTGTTAGCCTATGAATGAAACAAAAATTCCTCAGCCTAAGTGATCTGATTTACTGTTGGTGGTCCAGCCCCAGTGGTGAGCTTGTCTGTTCAATGGTTTGTGTCTTAACTCTTTGTACAGAGTATCATGTCAGTAACCCTTCACTAAACCTGTTATCAAGACCTATTATGGCTGCTCACAATATTCACAACTTGCAGCTGCCAAATCTAGCCCTTAAAATGCTTGCTGTGGCAAGTTTGCCTGAGGTGCATTCCATGCATGCCAAGGGCCTGTAGTAACTCTTCATTCTCTTTAGTAGTCACCATTTCCATGCAATGTCTCTCTCTCTCTCTGTATATATATATATATATATATATATATATATATATATATATATATATATATATATATATATATATATATATATATATATATATATATATATATATATATATATAGTGTCCATAGTAAGACTTGTACAGCTATGGCAAAGCATGTCTGTCCATGGATGTGTATGCTATGCTATAGGATAACCATACTTATAGCCATAACCCCACCTTTATGTGCGTATTTATCAGCCACAGCTAATGCCATGCAAAGGTTCATTTCCCCTTTACTGTAAGTAGGCATGGACATAGCTTTCCTCTATTATACATCTATCAGCTGCAATTAGTGCTATGAACATGGTCCCCTCCATTTAGGCACAGTAGCCATGGCCATATCTCCTCTTTATACATCTGTTTGTCAGGTGCATTTAATGCTATGCAGAGCCTCCCACAGTTACATACTACAGTCATGCCATCAGCATATGAGCCTAGAACCACAAGCCTATTCAGCAGGCCCTTTGCAAGGTTTCCATTGTGCACACTTGCCTCCCACAGCCATAGGCAGAGTGTGCTGTGTCATGCAGTGTCATGGTTTGACATTTACACATACATTACAACATCTGCCACAGTGAGACTGACATAGGGATTGTTGTTCTTGTTGAGGTACTTTGCCAGGCAGGAGCCCTTCATTAACTCTGTGGGTCTACAAGTCCACGGAGTCATTCCTAATTCATATAATAGTAGGGGGTGCTTCAGAAACCAGCAATGATTCTTTATATTACACTGACAAAACACTACAGGTAAGTTAATGAAGCAACTTGGCGACAATGTTTTTGAATCACTGCCATAGTGTATTGTCCTAACTAAACATGCTGGCAGTAGACATGCATGTCATAGTGACCATGAAGCAGGTGACCAGTATGCCTTAGTATCATGGTACCATGCTAAGGTACTGCTAAGTAGAACTAGGGGCTTACAGTAGCACTCCTGTGCAGTGGTATGTGGTGTGACACATGATCCACAAATGTGTATCTATGCTCACTGAATTACCATTTTGTTTCTCAGATGGACTTGACTGAATGGCTTTGACTACGTCAGGCAATGGGGAATGCAGATATCCAACATGGTGTGTGAGGGCAAGATTTGCCAGTCCTTCCTTTACAGGAACTTTAAGGACAGCCTGCTGGGTCAGTAGGATAACACAATGCAGAATGTGGATGTTTGGCATGGGCTTATCAGGATAGTGAGGGATGTAAATGGCATCACCCATTCTAGTGAACAGTGCTAACATCGGTACAATAATGTGAGACTGCACCACCCTTACCTGTTTTGTCAGTGGAAAGTGAAATTCAGACAGACTCAAACATGAAAGGTACTATTGTAGTGTACTGTCTTCCTGGTTTACATGATTCCTTTAGCGTGCATACTTTCTTTTCTAGTGTCAGAGGAGCAATAGCCTAACATGGCTGGATGTCACAGAAGATGGTAGTGACTCTACTGGTTTTGTTTAATTTCTCTACATGCTCAGGTTTTTACATACCTTGATAGAAATGTCCTAAGTCAGGACATAACTAAAGTTCATGAAGTCAGTTTTGCTTCAGTCTTTGACACTTGGTGCAAGTGCTCTTCTCAACACTTGCAACATACCCAGAAGTGTCTCTTTTTGCAGTTCATACAAGGCTACTTTTATCAGTAGCACATTTTAGATATGTTTGAAGATTTTTTATTAGTCCAATTGCTCCTACTACAAGTGGAACTTATCTGCCACTGGGTGTGGCAATTTAAATAATCAAAGCTATTTCTGTCATTTTCTTTTGAACTGCAATACCCAGTCTGTTTGCTCCTACCTTCTTAGCTGTTGGTATGAGGTGATCCCATGTAATCATTACTTTATTGTTTCCAACAATCCTTTGTGGTTCATGTTTCCAATGTCTCTCAATTGCCTCAGTGTTGTAATGTTTACAAAGACTCCAGTGTAGCAACCTTGCCACATTGTTATGTCTTTCATTATACAAGGCTTCAGCCATGACTGCATGCACCCTGCAGCAAGATGTGCAACTGTTTCAAGTTATGTACCACAAAACCTATTTTTTTTATGTCTTTGCCTTTTCTATAGATTTTATAAATCATCTAGTTTGTAATCCAGTATCTCAGGCTGACAATATTAACCTTTTATCTTTTGGTTTAAATTCAGTCCATCTAAGCCATTCACACAACTCTCAGTCAACATGGGGCTGTTTCAGCAGATCTCTATACTTCTAGTTATAATTGTGATCTTTCCATTTAGCATTTCTTTTTTTCCAGATCCTGTTCCCATTTTTTGTATTCTTTCGTTCCACTTTCTGTTGCCGTCTGCTTCTTATCCATGTTTGGTTGGATTTCCATACCTGATTTTTTCCTAAATGCTTCTGCTAACCTAAGCAAAGAGGTCATTTTGAACTTAATTTGTTCATGTTTTAAAATCTTTAATATGTTTGGATCTGATGATGTCAATAAATACATATGTAATCCCACAATCACTGACCTATATGGAGAGGTGGTTTCAAGGAGGCTCATTGCTCCTGCAGACCAAGGAATATGTAATCTTGGCAAACACACTGGTTCTTGTATATCATTGGATGAGCAAGCATGCATTTTCTTGTTTTCCTATGAAGCTTATTCAGCTTTTTTGTGGCCAGTCAATCATCCCAAAGCTATAAGTTAAAACAAGAAGTGCAAGTTGATTTATAGCTTGAACTTTGTTCCTAGATTTCAAATACATTTTAAGTATTAATTTTAGTCTTCTAAAATATTCCTTAATGAGTTCTGTTCTCATTTTTAATACTGTATCACAGCCCCTTCATCTCTTCCAAGATTTGTATACTCCTTCTTGTTCCAAATCTTTATATCACATTCCTCTCCAAGTTTTATATTTTCTTGTGTCTTCAATGTTCCTCTTTCTAATGTTGCTTTTGCATATTTGATGAGACCAAATGATATTCCTGTCATCTGAGAAGGTTTTAACAACATGTAGTTGTACATTTAGGTGTTTATCTGATGAGCTATACAGTTTTCATCATCCACAAAAAATACATGAGATGTCCTTTCACTTTATGATTTTCTTGGATTGAATCCCTGACCTAGGCAGGAGTGTAAATGGATTAATGGATTTTTTTAAGCAAATTTGTATTTGTTTAATGAAGATTACTTACGAAACATACATTTTTATATTTGCCTGTAACAAGCAATTTTAACTGGTTTCCACTATAAGATCAGCTTCGACAAACAAAAGATAACTATGCCTGAAAAAAAAGAAATACAAAAACAGAAGACTATAAATATCCATTTATGAAATTAAGTAAATTGAAATTAAACATGCCAACATTTTATATTATGCAGTTCTACTTAGATAGCATTCTTAAATGCAAATTAATTAGAGGATAAATCATTTTCTAAATAGGTATTAATAAGTGAAGAGACACACTTTTATCCCTGAATTCCTTAAAAAGGCCTTTGGAAATATTCTTTTCTTTATTCTAATTTCTTTTTGTACCACGTCATTAAGTGAAGACAAAAAATCTTTAAATAAGGGTGAAGTCTCATTTTTCCATCTTCTTGTTATGGTTTTCCTCACTACAGCCATAGGTTCATAGGTGTGTAGTAGGCTAATGGCCCTGAAGCCTTTACAAGCCTAGCCCATAGGATTACCCTGGCATCGTGCCACCCGACCTTAGTTCCTAGTGCCTCTGTCAAGTAGAGCCACTGGAGTGATCCCCGAGGTGAATTTTCTATTTCCCATCCACTGATCAAGATTTCTCTTGAAGATGGCCAGTAAGGTGCTCTGTTTGACATGTATGGGAAGTCTATTCCATAGCATGGGCAGTCTCTGGGTTATGAACCTGTCTCTCCAGCACATTCTGTTGATTGTGGTAATGAGGTCGAGGTCTCTGGAGCATGTGGTGCGGAGGGATTGGGATTTTATTAGATGCAGGATTTCTAACAGAGCTGGGTCAGACATGGCTTTGTAAGTCAAGCATAGACCGCCTCCAAGTAGGTGATATGAGACAGAGATTTGTTGGAGTGTTTTGAGTCTGTCTATATAGGACAAGTGTTTAAGGCCTAGGATCCTCTTTGTGAGGTACTTTTGCAGCCTCTCCTGTTGTTGCAGGTGTCTAGTAAGGTACATGCCAAATGGGGCATTGTACTCAATGATTGGCCTAATGAGGGAAGAGTAGAGATAGACAATGACCTTTTTCTTCCTGGATGCAAAACCCTTAGTAATGAGATGGGCCACATAGAAGGACATTCGGACCACAGTGGCAGTGTGTTGGTCAAAAGACAGGTTGCTGTCAACCTGTGTTCCCAGATCTCTTATAACTCCTTCTGTGTTTAATGGACTACCATTGATGTGGTAGTTCATGGGAACTGGTTTTTCCTGAAGGGGATGACTACACATTTTTTGGCATTGAGCTTAAGGCCATGGTTCTGACACCAGTCGTTGGTCTCAGCGAGGCCTTTCTGTAGGATGTCAACATCACTTGAGAAGTTAATAATGGCTCCCAACTTGCAATTGTCTGCGAACTTTGTCAGCCAGAGTCCCTTCGTATTGGCCTGGACTTCTGCGAAGTAGATACCAAACAGGAGAGGACCCAGGACCAATCCCTGTGGGACACCACTCGTGACTGGTCAGCAATCTGACTTGGAGTCAGCTACTTTCACACTGTGGGTTCTATCTGTGAGCCAGATTGCAACTCACCTAGTGATATATGGGTTGCTGCCTAGGTTAGTGCGTTTTTCTGATTCCTGAGTGGGGAATGGTATAAAAGGCCTTGGCCAGATCAAAGTAGGCTGTATGAACCACCTTGCCTTCATCCACAGCTCTGGCGACTCACTCAAAGAAGTCGACCAAGTTGAGCAGACATGATCTACCCTTCACAAAACCAAACTGTGTGGGGTCCAGAGTTTGGAGATTCCTTATATCCGTGTTTATTAGGTCCATGATAATGCATTGCATAGCTTTGCATCTCAGACTTGGGCTAATGGGGCGATAGTTCCCAGGGTCTGTAGTCGCTCCTCCTTTGTGGAGAGGAATGACTATAGCAGTGTGCCATTCAGTAAGGACAAAGCCTGCGTTGATGCTGTGATTGAACAGGGCACACAGGTGAGGTGCCAGTTCACTCTGTAGTTCATGTAGAACAAAGCTAGGGGTATTGTCATGTCCCATAGAAGCAGTATTTTTGCCCTTGGACAGGGCTGTTTTAACCTGTGGAGCAGTAATACTGGGTGCCTGGTAATCTACTGGTATTGTGATTGGTCCTTTGGGGGGGCTAAAGTTGGCACTGAATCTGTCGGCCAGTATATTGGCAATATCTGTTGGCGCAGTATAGGAGGTACTATTGTGCAGTAGCTCAGAGCAAATCTGGGTATTGCCATGGAGGTTCTTTACATAACTATAGAAGGCCTTGTGGCTGTCTTTACTATCTGCTGCAATTCTGTTTTCATAGCTAGTTTTAGATGATTTGATGAAGAATCTCAACTTTTTGTTGAGGTTGATAATGGAGTTTTTCCATTCTTGGAACTTTACCTTATTCTGCATCAGTTTCCTCCTTCTGTTGTAGAGTTTGTTTATGGCTGGAGACCACCAGATTGGCTTCCTTTTTTTGGAGGCGAGCGTCTTGGTTCTGTTTGGTATGGCAAGATCCATGCATTCGTGTACATGTTCATACATTGCATTGGTGTATGATTCAGCAGTCATGTAGCTATTCTCCATTTGCATGGGTGCCGTGAAATTAGCCACCTCTGTTCTTAGGAGCTCAAAGTTAGCTTTGCAAAAGTTTTTCATGCTGGTAACCTTTGCGGGGGGGGGGGTAGATTTCCAAGGTGATTCGTTTTTGGTCGGATCTAACTAGAGAGGAGTTGACTATTGGTGTAGAACAATGGTCGGCCATGTTAGTAATGACCAGGTGAAGGATGTTGCTACCACTAGTGGGGGTAAGAACGAGATGGTCCAGGGCATTGGAATTAATGAATTCCATGAAACATTTAACAAGTGTATTGGTACATGAGTAGTTTTCTCAGTTAATGGAGGGGTAGTTGAAGTCACCCAGTATGAGAGTGTTAGGTTAGATCCTAATATTCTCCAGGGTGTTTAGGAATGTGGAGTGAATTTTACCCATTGTTAGCTACACCTGAAGTATTTGTGATGCGTTATGTTAGGCTACTAGTCTGGAGGTGTGCGCATCCTTTATGATTATGGAAACACCACCACCTTTGGAACTTTGGTCCAAGTTCTGGGGCTGAAAGGTGTGGAATGAGTTATAGTCTGGTAGTGCATGGGTGCTTTCTGCTGCCTTGAACCAGGTCTCTGTTACAGCACAAATGTCGATGTTCTCCATTTTAAGGAGTGCTTCGAGCAAGTGCATTTTAAGATTTAGACTTCTAGCATTGAGCAGTATGACCCTCAGTCTGCATTTGTTTGTAGCTGTTACGGTGGTAATTTGGTCTTGGAACACTGCCTAAAAAAGGCACCATAATAGTCCACAGTGTATAACAATTATCTTTGGTTATATGGGAGTCCTCAGGAATATTGACAAGTATTAGTTTCTTGTCTAAGAAAAAATTATCATTCCATAATGCTTTAAAAATAAATATATAAAGATGAACAATCATAAGCAGCTTAAACTACCGAGAGCAAGACAAAACAATACTGGTGGCAAAGAATCACACTTAAATATTCCACACTAGATGTTCACAGCCTTGATAGCAATTAATCTTCAAGGTTCATCTGCAAAGTGGTTTGCCATTTATTCATAGTAGCTGCAATAAAATTTACCAATGTGTGATCAATCTTATACATCTATAAACATTCTCTAATCCAGGAGTAAGGAATACTATCAAATGCTTTACTGTAATCTATGCCATACTGAAATTTTTGTTGTTTTTACAGTTCTTCACTATGGCTTTATTTAACAAAAACGATGCTTTGTTCTAAATGAATCTCTTTTATTCACCTTCTATTCTATGGCCATAATTGAATTTTTATCTAGCTGGCTGTGTACTCTGCCTGCATCAGTTCTTGCATATAACATGTGTGTTCTTTGGGAAGCAAGTTATCGGTCGATTGTTCTTAGAGAGATCTGCAGGTTCACTTTTAAGCATGATTACGGTTTCCACATTGTTAGCCAGTCCAGTATCATTTCTTGATACATAGATAAATAGCTTTTACTCAAGGCTAAATTACAGTGCAAAATTACAATACTTTTAATCTAAAGCTAGGTATAGCATCTAGAACTGGTGTTTTCCATTTGGGAGCCTTTCTTAACTTTGTCTCTATCGCAGTAGAAGTTATTTCATTCCAATCCGTATCGTATATATCAAAGTCTCGTAACTGTACTTTAACTGCTTTTATCCACTCAACCTCCTTGTTGTGGTTACCTGGGTCCTCAGAGATATTTATCCAAATGCATTAATGTCCTCTTTTCTCGGTGGTATCTCAACTACTGCTGTTTTCTTTCCTAACTTCCTGTAAAATTTCTTTGGGTCATCCCTAAACACTTTATTTTGTATCCTTTCTTTATATTTCTCAGTATATCTTCTAAGTTTTTTCAACCTGTGTAGATATTTTTAATTTATTGCAAGAGATAGTATAACTCAAATCCTGATCTGTTTTGATGCTGTATTTTTGTTTTAAATCATTCACTTTTCTAATCATTTTAGATTAATTTCCTTTTTGTATTCTTCCAATAATGATGCTTCTTTTCGTAACTGTTTCACAAGTGTTTCTAGTGATGCCTCCATGGTGGTAATCTATTTGCCCCTTTATTTGTGTTTTCTTAGTATTTTGTCCATTATTCGTTTTGCTGCACAATAATTTCTGTTGTATCACATGGATTTGTCTTTATAGTTCCAATTACGTTATTAATTTGGCTTATTAAGTTTTTGACAGTCAGTGTCTTGCTCAGTTTTGGCAGCCTCTGTCATTCATATTATATTTATCAATTTCTATCAAATCCAGCAGGTCTTCTTTTAAATTGTTTTCTTCCTGATTGAGAGTTTCTTCTTCAGTTCGTCTTTCTTGCTCTTTCTGCCTCTGTGTATAAATATCTTGGCTGTAAAATGACTGTGACATTTAATTTTGTGAGGCATCTTTGCTGCTTTCAACATTTAATTGAACTAATGGATTCCTCTACTTCTGCAATGCTCTACTTCCTCTGTCACTTCTTCAAGCTCCATCTATTTTAATAAACCACCATTTTGCATCTGAAATTCCCATCATTAGCCTTCATTAAATATTTAATTTATCACTTCATTTTCAGTTTCCTCCATTTCGGTATCAAGTTGCTTACTAGTCACTACATTACACTTCTGCGCTACTATTCTCTTTTTTGTAACATTTACCACATCCGGGTGCCTTTGCCTATATGTAGTTTCAAATATTTTTCACTTTGCTTTATGATAACAAGTTAACATTGATTTATTTTTTGCATAACAACTGCACCATATTAGGTCTCACTTCTTGTCTCCAGACCATTCCTCTTTCTTTAATTTTACAAATGCCTGTGGACTTTCTTTCTGTCATAATACTTCATGTTTTGCTTCTTTTTCCAGCTCACATCATATTTTCTTGTCTACATATTGTTTTGTTTTTATTCAGTCAATTAATTACCTTAAATTGTCATCTGCAATGTTTGCCATTTTTTCTATTTCAATGATTTTTTTTTCTTCTGTATTTTTTCACTTACTCTTGCAGTGTATCTCCTTTTGTGGGAACTCTGGGTTAGTTGCATAGAAGAAACAAAATATAATTATTTTTTTGTCTCAGGGGTCCATTTCTCCATTTCCAGACATCTTGCCTGGCTGTTCAGTTTTTTTTTACTTTCTGTGGACTATTGTTTTTTATTGCCACAGTGGGGTCCTTTGCTGAATCAGGCCTAACATAGCAGCAGCATGATCTCTTTATTCCTAAAGGACTCTGCACTAGTGTCTCTACCAGCCATAGACCTAGTGCCTTTGCCAGGGCTGGGCATTTTATGTTAGAAAAATATGTATTTGAACACATATAAAGTGTTAGTTAAAAAGCAAAAAGTATATAATGTATTTTATTCTATTAACAATATGGCAATAAGAATGATTTCACATGTAATTGCTTGAAGCTTTGGAGCTGCAGTGTATTTGAACTCTGACCCTGGCAGTAGCCAGCTCAGCAAGCTTATGTTTTTCACTAATGATTATCTGCTGGGTCAGGAAAATAAATGTATAAAGCATTGAAAATCTTCTTCCTTCCTCTGGGACAATTGGCCTTGTGAATGTTACCAAGATAAGACACAGCTGCTGAGGTAATGTTGCAAGAAGAACAAAGAAGTGTATTACAAGACTGAACCAACTATTGTATTCGAGCAGGCCTGAAACCTTGAAGGAGTAACATTTACAGAAAGACATTATAACTGACCAGGTGCTTTGCAAGGCTGTATTATTCCCATGGGAAAACTTTTAAAATGTATAACATCAGCTTTTCTTATGAATAGAATATTGTAAACCATAGTGATGTAGGTGCCCTGTGACTAACCACGTCAGTAAGGTGGGCACAGCTTGAATGTTAAACCTATATAAAATTGTGTACTTCCTGCATCATGTCAGGCAAAATTCTGTACTTGTACGTTTTTTGCCTCCTGGTGTACACTAGTAAACTTTTGCATCTGAGCCTCCTGTGTTGTTATCTTTGTTTTTATTTAACAGTTTGGTCCTTCTTGAATCGGAAACCCTCAGACAGCTACAGATCAGAGTGTACCGGTGGTCGAACACTGCGCAGGAGAAGCTACCGAAATGGTTCTTCTTGAAATACAAAAGACCTCCGACTGAATTGTCATTTTGAGAGGCTGGCCACTTTCTGATCTGCGGCCGAAGAGCAGTCTCGAACTGGTCAACTCAGGAGGCTCAGGTAGGAAGATATTTGCTTTTTTTCTGTTTTAGATCAGGGACTAGGTTGCAGTAAATACTATTGTCAGAAGATTTGTTATACAGATCAGGGACAAAAGGAAATTACTGTATATTTTGTCAGGGATCAGGGAAACAGAATAAGGTAGACAGTTATTCTAGACAAACTGTGTAAGGAACTGAAATACCACATGGTGAAAAGGGTTACGTAACATTTTCCTTTAGAATGGGAAATCAGTGCACTAAAACATCGCGAGATCCGCCCCTAAATGAAGATGCAAAATATATGCAATTACAACGGGCTGATAATGTAAGGTATTATATAAAATGGGTTAATAAATACGGATTTGATGGTAAATTAAATAAAATTTCATTAGTTAAACTTTTAAAACAACTTAAATCTGACGCAGAAGGTCAGGCAAAAAAACAACAGCGATTAGGCATTCCTCAGGCACACAGGTGGATTGAGGAAGTAAACCGAAGGGAACAAAAAACTAAAAATGCTAAGACGTTATTTTTAGATAAAGAGGATAATAATATAGTAATAGCGACGGCTCCTCCTCCCCCACCCCCTCCGATGCCTTTTTCAGGATATGAAGCAGGAGGATAAGCTGGTCCGCCTCCACGTTATCCTGAAGTCACAAGAACACTAAAACCATTTGTTAGAGATCCTATTGAAACTAGGTCCCGGACACGTAAAACACTTGGGGACACAGACTTATATCAAGTAGGGAGAAACACACTAGAGGAGAGTGAGGAAGAAATCTGTCCACTAATCGAGGTACCAAATCCTCAGGCAGGACAGGAAGGGCAGGACCCAACTCTTCTAGTATACAGACCATGGACACCGGAAGATATTCGGAAAGCTACAGAGGGAATCCCTCATCCAAAAGTTAATTACACAAAGTTTTTACAAGATTTACAAGGTATGAGACTGTTACCACTTGAATGGGGAAGAAGTAGAAAAGGTAGTTAGACAAATTGTAGGTCCAGACTGGCACATGATTTGTGGCACCTGGAATCCTCGTAATGCAGAGCTTAAACCACTCCCACATAGTGAAGCAGAACTAGACAACAGAGTAAAAGGTCTTACAGACTGAATTTCTGAAAAATGGAAACCTAGAGCAGATTGGACTTGCATTAGCCAATGCATACAACAAGAGAATGAAACTATAGATGGGTACTATGGTAGATTATTGGAATGTTTCAATAACCATAGTGGTATGGCTATTCCTGAAAATCAGACACATGATACCTCGTATGAACAGCAACTGAAAAATGCATTTTTGAAAGGTTGCATTGCACCTATCAGTAGCTTTATTACAAAGCATATGATAGATCATCGAACGAGTAGGCTACAAGCCTTACTTGAATATGCTAGACATGCTGAAAGACACTTTAATAGTACAAAGAAAAAGAAGACACAGGTCTTCACAGCTGAAGACGGAGCTGAGGTCTTTGTAGTACAGTCAGGTAAAAAGGGTAAGAAAAATGCCCAGGGAAATAGACAATCTGACAAACAGTCAGAAGATTTTGAAGAGAGAAAAAAGAAAGGTGAGTGATTTAAGTGTGGAAAGAAAGGACATTTAGCAAGGGATTGCAGGCTAAATAAAAAGGTGACTACAGAAAGCAAGGGTGATGAGGACTGACTATATGATAGTGATGAAAGTCAAAAATCATCAGGAAAGGCAAACAAACAAAGGACAAATGTAAATGTAGTGGAAGGAACAGAGGAAGTGCAAGCAGATGTAGAGGATGAAGAAAGTGAAATTTTAGATTTGGCATTACTGAGCTTGGAGCTCTATCTGGCAGACACAAAACCGGAAGTTAGACTTCTGGTGGAAGGAAGGGAAGTTAAATTCCTGTGTGATGCAGGAGCGTCACGGACTTTGATACACCCCTCAAAGTTACCAGAATATTCTGAATCACCTGATTATATATTAATGAAAGTAGCAAATGGACAGCTATATAGGGAGCCACTCTCCCATGATATAGCAATAACTGACCCTGTTTCAGGTATGACTCAGGAAAGTAAAATTGTAGTTTCTGCAAAATGTCCAGTAAACTTACTGGGAAGAGATCTTATGCAGATATTTGGCATAGCGGTAGTTCCCACTATGCAGGGTATGGAGGCACAAAGACAAATGGATACTTTCGTGGTGCGACCGGAAGGTGAAACTTTTTACTGGTACAGCCAGGACCTAGTTACGACTGGTCCAGGGGCAGTAACCGAAGAACTGATGAATGTAGCCATCAGTAAGACCCCCTCCCTTGACACTGACAAACAGCATTTGTTACATTGTACTCTATACTACTGTAGCATACCAGGACCTGATAAAGAATATGAGCAAGAATTATTCAAAAATCCTGCTAACAGATTAGTATTGCGAATCTTGTATTGGGATACTGAGGGAAACAGTATGGTAAGCTGTTCATTACCTCAGGAATTCATGACACTGTATAAATCTAATCGACTACCACATGTCAGCTTGACAAAAAACAAGAATATGAAATGGGCAGACTTAGGAGAAAAAGTAACAAGATGGGAAAAACAAACTGATTTAGAATTATCAGAGCAGGGAATACAAAAACAGAAATTGAATTAGCTAACACAGACACATCCAGCTGTACACTTACAAACTAGTGAAGACAGCTGATTAGCATTCTTATTAGAAGAAGAAGAAAAAGCCTTGTGTGACATACCAAACATTCTTTGGTCAACAGGCAAATCAGATGTAGGACTTATTCAAACAACAGGACCAGTAACTATTACACCAAAATCAGCATTTAGACCACAGAAAAGACAATACCCCTTGAGGAAAGATGCAGAGCAAGGAATCAAGCCTATAATAGCAGCATTACTCAAGGAAGGAGTACTGGTATAATCTCTTGATTCACCATGTAATACCCCTCTATTTCCTGTTAAAAAAGCAAACAGGGAATGACGGATGGTACAGGATTTACAAGCTGTAAACAATGCAATAATACCTAGAGCACCTACGGTGCCAGACCCACACACCTTATTGAACTATTTAAAGCCGCAACAAAAATATTTCACTGTGGTAGATATAAGCAATGCTTTCTTTTCAATACCTATACATCCTGATAGCCAGTATTGGTTTGCATTTACATTTCAGGGTAAAAGGTATACCTATACTCGGCTACCACAGGGATATTGCGAGAGTCCAACAATATTTGCACAAGAAATGGCTAGCAACCTGGCAGGGTTTACCCCACCAGGAGGTAGTCAAATTCTGCTTTATGTAGATGACATTTTGCTAGCAGCTCCCACCCAGCATCAATGCAGGAAGGATACGATAGCATTATTGAAATTTTTAGCAGAACGGGGACACAAAATAAACAAAAGTAAGTTACAACTTTGGAGAAAACAGGTTAGATACTTAGGATATGTAATATCCAATGAAGGTAGAATATTAGACGAAGACAGAAAAACAGCAATTTTACAGGCACCTAAACCAGCAACCAAGAAGGAAATGATGTCTTTCTTGGGAACAACTAATTTTTGTCGAAGCTGGATATCAAACTATGCTTTAGAATCTACACCAATGGCAGCACAAGATGTATTACAATGGACACCTGAAGCAGAAACAGCTTTCTGCAGACTAAAACAATTGATAGCTTCATCATTAGTTTTAGGACTTCCAAATTACCACAAAAGATTTTTTCAGACCGTAGACTGTAAACAGGGATACATGATGTCAGTTCTGATGCAACAGCATGGGGATAAGCAACGCCACATAGCTTACTATTCATCACAGTTAGACCCAGTGGCATGATCGTTGCCTCACTGTGTGCAAGCAGTAGTCACAGCTGCAATGGCAGTACAGGCTTCGGCCTCAGTGGTATTATTCCACCCTCTCACATTGAGAGTGCCTCATGCAGTCGCGATAATTTTACTGCAAGAAAAAATAGCATATCTATCTCCTGCTAGACATCTTTCATGTATGACCATACTGCTGAGCCAACCTCATATGGTAATTGAACGTTGCACAACATTAAACCCATCAATGTTACTTCCGACTCCTGTGGATGGCACACCGCACAGCTGCCTGCAGGAAATTGAGCAAATAACTTTGCCCAGACAAGACCTCACTGATATGCCCTTGGATGATGCCGAGGTGACATTTTACATGGATGACTCATGCAGAAAGGGTCCTACAGGGAAAAATCTAGTAGGATATGCAGTAGTCACAGATACAGAGATCTTAGAAGCCCAACCTTTACAGCATAACCTGTCTGCTCAAGCAGCAGAACTGATAGCCTTAACACGTGCTTGCACTCTAGCGAAAGATAAATGTGTGAACATATATACTGACAGTCAGTATGCTTTCTCTACAGTGCATGTTTTTGCACAACAATGGAAAAATAGGGGAATGATAACATCTAATGGCAAACCGATTAATCATGCGCAACTTATTTTGAACTTATTAGATTCCATTCAGTTACCTACTAGAGTAGCTATTTGTAAATGTTTAGCTCATACAAAACAACAGGATAGAATTTCAAAAGGAAACGCAAAAGCTGATGCAGCTGCAAAGCAAGCAGCCTCAGACTCAGAAACTTTACTTTTAACCGAGGAATTACAGCCCTGTGAGATTTTAGATCTAGAAATGTTAAAAACAATGCAGGCATTAACTACAAAAGCAGAGAAACAGAAATGGGAGAAACAAGGTGCTATCCTCGAAAATGGACTGCATGTCTCCAAAGAGAAAAAAACAATATTGCCATCTAATTTATTTAGATATGCAGCTTTGTTGAGCCATGGGCAGTGCCATGTCTCAACAGGGGGGATGGTACAGTTAGTAAATCGAATATTCCAAACATATGGATTCACAAACTATACACAAAAATTTTGTGCAGCATGTCATATTTGTAACAAACATCATGCACAAGGGGCATTCAAACCCAAGCAAGGGAGTTTTCCTATACCACCATATCCATTCCATACTATTTGTATGGATTTCATAGAATTGAATAAATGTAAAAGGAAAAAATATAGATATGTTTTCTAAATGGGTAAAAGCTTTTCCAACTAAAAATCCGGATGCAGCAACAGTGGCAAAAGCCCTAATAAAAGAAATAATTCCTAGATTTGGCATACTGGAAAGAATCTATAGTGACAATGGGACACATTTTGTTAATCAGACGATTCACCAACTTGGGAGATTCTTTGGGATCTCCTTGAAGAATCATTGTGCTTACCACCCACAGTCTGCAGGACTGGTGGAAAGGTACAATGGAATCTTAAAAAGCAAGTTGAGAAAGTTAGTGAGCGAAACACAGAAGAACTGGATTTGCTGTTTGCCTTTGGCACTGCTGAACATGAGAACAGTTCCAAACGTAAAGGGTTTGACCCCCTTTGAAGTGATATTTGGAAGGGCATATTATGTGCCACAGTGGAAAGCTCTCATGCCTGCAGAACTAGAGGCTGACAGCTCATTAGCTAGCTATATGAGGAAACTGTTAACAAATAAAACTGTTTTGCAGTTGAACTCTTTTTCAGATAAAAGACAGACCAGACCATTGGAAGCAGTGCTGACTCCGGGGTCCTAGGTGTGGTTGAAGGTTACGAAGAGGAAGAATTGGGTGAGTCCAAAGTGGGAAGGACCGTACCAGGTACTGTTGGCGACGCCTACTGCAGTCAAAGTTGCTGAGAGGTCATCCTGGGTCCATCTGACGCACTGTAAACCGGTAAAGAATTTTCAACTTGATAAACACTTTGTGACTGATACACAACAAAGGCAGGATGGCCAAGAGCAAAACAAGTAAAAATACAGATCAACCCCAAAGATGTTGTTTAATCATCTTGTTGACTATGCATTTATTGACTATGATTGTGATGACCTTCCTTTTGTTGTGGTTTTTCCTACATGTAACCACACAAGTGAAAGTGGAGACGTGATGAACTGTCTATAGACTGGCATCCAAACTTTAACACATACCTAGCTATGAAGCGTGTATATGTAGAGACTATGAACATTTCAAATTGCTGGGTTTGTACTGCTATACCAACAGCATATGGAGGACTGTTGATGTCCGCTGTCCCCTTGGGGATAAATGAGACTTGGGAGAATTTACTTTTTGATACAGGATCTGTGAGATCACAGGACAAAATTGCATTGTATTTGCCTATTACACAGAAGGGAATTGTATGTTTTTACAAAAATTATACACTTCAAGTGGATTGGAGTAACTGTAATATAACCATATCTTACAAATGCTATATTAAAGCTAAAGATAAAGGCACTGTTTGTAACACAAATTATGATTCATATTTGAGTTTAATGAAAACAACATTAAGTGATGTGCAGAGAAATCCTGTTTTACATAAACAACTGTCTGTTATATACAAGAAAATGTTTCATTCAGAATTAACCCGCATCAGTACTAAAGTAGAAAACTGTTATTTTGTTTGTGGGAAAAAGGCATACAAATAGCTACCTGAGAATTGGTTTGGCAGTTGTTTTTTGGGTTATCTGGTTCCGGCCATAAGGCATACTGCAGAATTACCTCTAGGTAAGATACGAAATGTGAGAGATGTAGCCCGGAAACCTGAAGGTCCAATCGGAAAACCTGTGAACCCAGTGGGAAAAATCGAAGCTGGTTGGAAAGACCATCATTCCGTAAAAGATAAAGAAAAATTGACTCATATGGACTTGAGTGACAGTGTTATATTCTGGGCTGGAATACGTCCAGCATATGGAGCAGTCAAATCGATCTGGGAGTTGAGAAAGCTGTCGAAACTTCTCGAAGTAATGAGTAACGCAACTTTTTCTGCTCTCGAACTAGTGACTGATGAACTGAATGCGATGAGAACTGTTGTGCTACAAAATCGAATGGCTCTTGACTTCACCCTAGCGGCGAGAGGTGGTACGTGCGCGCTTATCAAAGAAGAATGCTGTGCGTTTATACCAGACAATCGACATGAAATTAATGACCACCTAGAGGTAATACAGCAGGTATCGGCCATGACCGAACCAGGCCCAAACCCACTGACGAACTTTTTCCAGAGTCTGTTTGGTGGGTGGGGTTCCAGCCTAATGAACATCTTGATTGCTATTTGTGTTGGTCTGCTCCTATTGGGAGCATGTGTCTGTTGTGGGATCCCCTGCATGAAAAGATTAATCAAAGATTTTATTGATATATCTGTAACTGAAACTTTGTACCAAGACATTGAATTGGAACAATTAATTTCAGACGAAACTCTTTCCGAAGTATAAACTAAATGACTTGCCTAGTTGAAAGTCCTTAAGGGAGAAGGCTATGGGACGATATTATAACATTGTTTATATTTCAGAATAGAATAAAAAGTATTAAAAGGGAGGAAAATGTTAGAAAAATATGTATTTGAACACATATAAAGTGTTAGTTAAAAAGCAAAAAGTATATAATGCATTTTATTCTATTAACAATATGGCAATAAGAATGATTTTACATGTAATTGCTTGAAGCGTTGGAGCTGCAGTGTATTTGAACTCTGACCCTGGCAGTAGCCAGCTTAGCAAGCTTATGTTTTTCACTAATGATTATCTGCTGGGTCAGGAAAATAAATGTATAAAGCATTGAAAATCTTCTTCCTTCCTCTGGGACAATTGGTCTTGTGAATGTTACCAAGATAAGACACAGCTGCTGAGGTAATGTTGCAAGAAGAACAAAGAAGTGTATTACAAGACTGAACCAACTATTGTATTCGAGCAGGCCTGAAACCTTGAAGGAGTAACATTTACAGAAAGACATTATAACTGACCAGGTGCTTTGCAAGGCTGTATTATTCCCATGGGAAAACTTTTAAAATGTATAACATCAGCTTTTCTTATGAATAGAATATTGTAAACCATAGTGATGTAGGTGCCCTGTGACTAACCACGTCAGTAAGGTGGGCACAGCTTGAATGTTAAACCTATATAAAATTGTGTACTTCCTGCATCATGTCAGACAAAATTCTGTACTTGTACGTTTTTTGCCTCTTGGTGTACACTAGTAAACTTTTGCATCTGAGCCTCCTGTGTTGTTATCTTTGTTTTTATTTAACAGTGGACTATTGTTTTTTATTGCCACAGTGGGGTCCTTTGCTGAATCAGGCCTAACATAGCAGCAGCATGATCTCTTTATTCCTAAAGGACTCTGCACTAGTGTCTCTACCAGCCATGGACCTAGTGCCTTTGCCAGGGCTGGGCATTTTTTTATCCTGGGATGAGTCCACCCACCTCTACATTTATTTACTTGTTTTTTTTTTTCATGGTAGGCCACGGTGATGCAGCAGTTAGCATTGCCACCTCACACCAAAAGGTTCTCCAGTTCACTTCTCGGCTGGAGTGCCTTCTGTGTGGAGTCTGCATGTCTTCTCTGCAGGTGACTGAGTTTTAAAGACATGCAAGTAGGCGCATGTGTGTGTGTGTGTGTGTGTGTGTATGTGTGTGTGTGTGTGTGTGTGTGTGTGTGTGTGTGTGTGTGTGTGTGTGTGTGTGTGTGTGTGTGTGTGTGTGTGTGTGTTTGTGAGGGTGTGTGTATGTGTGTGGGTGTGCATGTGCCTTCTGTGAAGGCTGGGAATCAGGCTGGCAATTCGACACTGTAAAAACTCCACTGCCAATCAATCTGTTGACCAGTGATCTGCTGTGGCAACCCTTAACAGGAGAAGCCAAAACACATTGCTATACATCAGACTATAGATACCACTTTTGCCTTGGTGGGATTTAGTAAACAACAGACCCAAAACATGAAGATACCCACCAAGGCTTGAGGACAATTTCAGTACAAAGCAAACTCTCTCCTTCCTTTTCCTTTTTACACTGTTTTCATTTCTCCATCCAGGCCTAACCTACTGACTGTGGTTTGTGCTTGATACTATGCCAATCCACTGCCCAACAGTGACTATGCTTTCAGCATATGTGTGCAATTATTTTTTGCTATAGTGTCTTCCTTCTGTAGGCCCAGTTGTAGAACAGGAGAAGGTTAAGCATGCTCACCTTGGTCTGTTGACTAATACCTCTGATACTGGATCAGCAGTAGTTGCCAGGACTACCTATCAGCACGGAACAGTGGCTCCTTTGTTGAAGGTGACCTGGAGGGGTAGCTGGTGTCCACAGTGGTCACTTTTCAGAATGGTAATTGAAGGCTTGTCTTCTGAAAGTTGTTTGGAGTGGAGTGCCCTGGGTTTTCAGCATCAGTTGAGGAGGCTAGCAGCAACTAATATACAATATCCCATGGACGCTCTCCTTGGTAATTTAAAGCACCTTTTAGCATGGCATGTGGATTCACTTGACCAGCAGACCTTGCCTATCACACTGCTGAGGGAGTAATGAGCGGATAATATCAGCCACTAAGGTGAATGATGGATGCATTGCCTTGGGATGTCCTGGAATGTATACTCACACACACACACACACACACACACACACACACACACACACACACACACACACACACACACACACACAAAATCAGCACTTCAAAAGAAGTTCAAAAGTCTGTGTAAATAAAACTTTCAAGTTCATTCCAAGCAGTGTAAAAACCCATAATCCAGTTTCAATGGGTTAACTCATCTTCTTCTGTGCATATCTAATGACATGTTTGGTATGTTACTTTTTATAGGCTACTAAATCATTTGCTGCATACATTTGCATAAAGACTGAAATAACAGAATAAGCATGTCCAAATGAAAATAACTAGCCAATAAAACAGAAAAATGAGTACAGTAAAATATGTGCATATATAGTGGTAGTACAAATAATGTAAGATATGAGAAAAAAGAGAAAGTTATGTAATTATAAATGATTATCAAGACCAAGGGTAAAAAGAGCTCCCAAAGAAACTATCCATTCACATTCATTTTTTGGCAATAATATTATATTAACCTGACTTGCTAAGATTGTCCCCTGGATATTTAATATGGGGTCCTGTCATTCAATCAACAGTGCTTTCAGTGACTGCTGTACAATTGAAAGAAATGGAGAGAAACAACTTTCACTGACAGTGGAATTTTCATTTTTCTCCACTGTTTTGTGACCTCATAGTAGGTATATTTTACAGGTGTAGTGGTGTCTCCCATATTGGGTTGCAGGACAGCTTGCTTACCCTGAAAAAAGACTTATCTATGAGGTTTGGTGAACTTGTTTTGTTCCTTTCTTGGTGACCATGCAGCACTTGATGGAAGTGCTGCCAATTTATCAACATGTATCTATTAGACAGTGACTGCAAGGTCTACTAGTTTCTCTTTTACATTTAATTTCACTGTAATTCTCTTAAATGCATGTATTAAAATGGTATGATATCTTCTCCAGCCATGCTAGGGCCCTACCTAATCATGGTGCTTTCCCTCCTTTATGTGTCATTCTTCATTCAAAGGAAAGTAGGAACAATACTTGGCAAGCAATCACAGGGACTATAAGCTACCCCACCATCAAAGCAGAATCATTGTCAAATGGGGCCATAGGCAGGGTAATGGACCAGGACCCTCCTCCTGCAACCATTGCAGTGTCCCATTACTAGTATCTGTCCCCCAGTTACCATAAACACTGTTCAAAAATGGCAGTGTGCATACTATTTCGTCTTTACTTTTGAAATGATTGCAGAGATGTTGATTTCATTTAAAGCTTCTAATTTATTTATCCTTTGTTGACAAGATTAATCCCACTAAGCTAGTAGCGTTTTCAGGGAGACCAATGGTGATACTTATACTGCTGGGGAAATTTGGCCAGAAAACTGGGGAACTTCCCCTACTCTTTTCAAAAGGTGTCATGAGATCCTTTTCTGCCACGTGAATTACCACCAATTCAAGTAGATAGAGCCTCAGTTTAAGGTCTCATCTGAGGGATAACACACAGCAGAACACCACTCACCCCTCCCATGCTATAGTACAGTGTCAGCAATCCATCTACTTAGTATGGGAGTAGAACCCACAGCCTTCTGTACTAAAGGTAAGTAGGCTACCTGTTACACCACAAAAACTACTTTTTAATTTAATAGCATAAACACTGATGGCTATTTGCTAAACAAAACAGTTGCACATTGAAAACAGATTTAGCATGAGCAATAGTAACCTTCCCTTCCCTTGAAGCTCACATTCACTAAAGCATTGAAACTCACGTTCATTGAGAATGCACTTGGCCAGTGGTGTATTAATTGCACTTTGGCCCCTTGGCTGTTTTCAAACCATGGGTCACCTGCATACATTTTAGGACCATTCATAAATGCATGTTCTATTTGATTCACCTTTGTTTTAAATGTATTTCATGACTATTACATTTGTTAGACTGCATTTTAAATTTGTAGTTTTAAACATTTTTTCATTTAGCAGTGAAACAAAATATATGATCGAATAATTAATTTCAGAACATTTCAACCAACTTTAATGATTGATATTGACCGATTATAATTCTCAGTGATTTTCCAATGTGTTTGGCAGTTGGTATAGAGGATTCCGTTTTTTGCTACCTATAGCCAAGGTACAGAGTTTGAGCCTGAGCAAGTTACTCAATTGACTAAACTGCCCTCTCCAATTTGGGCATTACACACACACACACACACACACACACACACACACACACACACACACACACACACACACACACACACACATAAGAATATATGTTAAAAACTACCTGTAAATGAAAATTGGTGTTATCTTTCCAATTACATACTTGCAAGTAATGTTTGAATTTTGTAAAGCAAATCTCTCACTCACAGGTTCCATTTGAAAATAAATGCTGTTTTAACTTCTGTTAGGAAATCAATTGCTGCTGCTTTCTGCAAAGCAAATCTCTTTCTCACAGGTTCTGAATGAAAATCAAACGATGCTACTATCGCTTTGGTGTTTGAGTTCTTTAAAGCAAATCTCTCACTCATGAAAAAAATACTTGCAGGTTCCTTTTGAGTTCTGTAAAATGAAATGTTGCAATTCATTCTGTGTGTGTGTTTGCTTCATTGGCTAGATCCAAGCAAGAAATTCCTAAACCAGCAGATGCAATGTTGCTGAGTCTTTTTCTGACAGCAGCTGTACTAGAAAAGGCAGTGAGTAAAGCAGGAAAACTTTACATTTTACATTAATGCTGTGGCTGAGCCCCCCCCCCCCCCACCAGCCAGCATAAGACCCTAGGTGGCCTGCCTAGATCACCGACTGTTGGATCGGGCCCTTTTCACCATACATTTGAGTAGCCATATTTAAAAGTTTTTTCTCAATCTTTTTGAGCACTTAGTAATGCTCTTCTCTCAAATTGAGCTGGGCCATACATGATAACCATGGTGCAAATGTGTGTCTACCCTCCCATTTGTCAAGACAAGATTAAATGTAGTCAAAGTAGTACTATGTTTGATTAGGAGTGAAAGTTTATTCTATAGGCTGGGTAAAGATTGAGTTAGAAACCTATCTGTTCAGTGTGTCTTTATTTGTTTGTGTAGATTTAGGTCCCTAGCATGGATGTTTGTGGATGCAGTGGTTTTGTGAAAGAATAGAAGGCAAAAATAATGCTGACTCATTTGTGGTTCATAAAACAACACATAAATCACCTGAGAGCAACCATTAGGGTACAAACAAGGTCGCTTGCAGGCAGGTGCAAGGGTTGCACCCCCCTGGAACGGGCTGACCGGGAGATTCATTTTCTTTTAATTACAATTTGCTAATTTTTCTTTAGTTTTGTGCATTTTTCTTTAGTTTTCTTTTACATTGTGTTCTTCTTTAAGAACGGTCCAGCTCGGTGACATCACATCTGTGCGTGCAGACGTCCTGTTCTTCCTGACTGCCCGCCCGTGCTAATTTGAAATTGCTTCTTCTCTACATTTGTGCATTTTTCTTTAGTTTTATTTTACACTGTGTTCTTCTTTAAGAAAGGTCCTGTCCGGTGCCATCACATCTGTGCGTGCAGATGTCCTGTTCTTCCTAACAGCCTGCCCGCGCCAATTTGAAATTGCTTCCTCCTGTCCGAGAAGACCACAGATGTTATGATTGCTTCTTTCTGTCTACCCACCTCACGGAGAACACCACAGATGTTATGAAATAAGTGTAAGGGAACTGGAAATGTTATGAGGTAAGTGTAAGGGAACTGGAAATGTTATGAGGTAAGTGTAAGGGAATTTGAAATGTTATGAGGTAAGTGTAAGGGAATTTGAAATTTTGTGACCAGAGACATTATGAAGAAAGTGTAAAGGAACTGGAAATATAGTATGCTTAGCTGAACTAATGGTGTGTGTGTATGTGTGTGTATGTGTGTTAGTATGCTAAAGGTAAGTGTGCATGTGTGTGTGTGTGTGTGTGTGTGTGTGTGTGTGTGTGTGTGTGTGTGTGTGTGTGTGTGTGTGCGTGTGTGTGCATGTGTGTGTAAGTAAGTGGGGGTTAGGAGTGTGTGTGTAAGGGGGGTTCATACCTCACAATTATCTAAATCTTTACCTCATATTTTCAGTTTGTTTCTCATAAAATAGTTTTTTCTGGCAAATCATTGAGGACTGAAGTGAGAAAATAATGGCAGACATTTGAGTTTGACTTCATATCCTCAGAAAATGCATACTAATGCGAACCTTGTTTTCTTCTATGCACTTTCTAAGGAGGTAGGGGGATGTATATCTGTCATACTTTTCAACTGTATAGATTTTCACAGAATGTCTAAATTTGTGTTATATTTTTGGACTGTTCCTCATAAAAGTTCTTTTTTTTATTGACAAATCAAAATCACTGGGTTGAGCTAAGGATTAAAGTTATTAAATGACATGTGTTTTAGTTTCAGACTTTCATATCCTTTAGAAAATGCATTCTAACACAGATCCTGTTTTTTAGAATCTTTCTAAATGTGTCCCTAGTTTTGGATCTTTGTCCCTGACATAACAGGCTTTGTCCAGATTTCTTGTGCTAATAGATTGAGGGGAATGGTGTGTGAGTGTGTGTGTGGGTGCGTGGGCGTGTGTGTGTGTGTGTGTGTGTGTGTGTGTGTGTGTGTGTGTGTGTGTGTGTGTGTGTGTGTGTGTGTGTGTGTGTGTAAGTAAGAGGGAGGTAGCATACCCGTCAGCTGTACAGGTTTTTGAAGAATGTCTAGATTTTTGCCCCATATTCCTCCTAAAAAGGATTGAAGTTGCTAAATAATAACAGACATTTGAGTTTTAGACATCATATTTTTTAGAAAAATGCATACTAACACAAATCCTTTTTTTCTAGCAATTTTCTAAGTTCATGAGAGCAATATTTACAGTCTGTCCCTATTTATTTTAGGCTTTGTCCAGATTTATTGCACTAAGAGGTTGAGGGTGTGTGTGTGAGAGAGAGAGAGTGAAATGCCTTTGTTTGAATTAGCAGGTGGAATTTGTTTTCAAGTGCATTTTCAATGAATTGTGAGCTTCAAGAGAAGAGAAGTTTACTGCTGCTCATGCTGTCTGTTTAAAATGTACAACTGTTTTGTTTAGCAAATGGTATCACTATTGTGGGATAGAATTCTAAAGCAGTGTTGGTAGCATGCTTGCATCTTGATGCAGAGGGCTGAAGGTTTGACTCCCACAGAATGTAGATTTGTAATGAAAAAAGTTTGAGTGGCCTTTTATGGTTGAAATGTTCTCAGTTGGGCAGTTTGTCATTATTGGTTCATATGTTTCATTGCTTAAAGGAAAAATGTTCGGAACTATAAATTTAAAACACTCTCTAACAAGTGGTGCTGTATTATACAAGAGATATAATTCAATTATTATATAGTATAATTAATACAGTCAGGAAGTTGAAATCAAAGAACTTTTGCATTGTTCTAAAAATGTGTGCAAGGAGCCTATGATTTGAAAACAGCCCAAATGTAAACTTACCCTGCCACTGACCAGATGCATTTTCTTTGAATGTGGGTTTCAATGCTGCTTCAGTGAATGTGGGTTTCAAAGGTAGAGAAGTTTTAATGCTAAGTCTGTTTTCATTGTAAGACTATTGCTTTGTTTAGGTTTAGTAAATGTCTATCAGTGTTTGTGCTATAAAATTTGAAATAAATGGAAGACATTTATTATTATGAACAGCATTTACATTTTTACATGCTTTGCAACCCCTGAACAAAGTGCACTTGTTATTTTGGTACTAATTTTTGATACAACCGTTTTATATCGATTCATGTTTATGCAACATTAATAAACTTGCTTTATCTCAGGCTATAGTGGACTTGGATTTAACTTTCATTATCTTGCCATTGTTAAGTATGCAAATTCAAGTATCACAATCAACTGTTTTATCTAATGTTAATCTTGGGTTTGATTTAATATTGCTGCTTAAAAAAAAGGGTTATAATGCCCAAGTTAACTATTTACAATATAATTTGATTTCAGGAACTGACTAGTGACCATAGTGTTTTGTTTGCACTGTTTTAACATTTGAACTAGTGACTTCATATCCTGTTTTGGAGGCTACTTTACAGATAAACATTTTAGGTGCTTTGTTCCCTGTAGGTGTCCTCTTCAAGCTGTTTCCATTACAGAATCCCTTGCAGCCTTTTTTTTATTTTTTTACTTTGGAGTTATGTTTTAGATCCCTAAAATAGTTCTCAGTCTGTCACATTTTTAATTTCTTGGTTTCTTATTTCCACCTGTCTTATTATTGATTTTATCTTTGTTTTTTCATTGTCTAATTATAACTTTATGTCACTGTCAACACTAAAGATGACCATACTCTAATCTATTTTGTACATGTTACTTTGTACAAACTGAACAAAACATTGCTATAAAATGCTACATCTAAAGAAATCCCAATCCCTCCGCACCACATGTTCCAGAGACCTCAACCTCATTACCACAATCAACAGAACATGCTGGAGGGACAGGTTCATAACCCAGAGACTGCCCATGCTCTGGAATATACTTCCCATACATGTCAAGCAGAGCACCTCACTGGCCCCCTTCAAGAGAACTCTTGAGTGGATGGAAATGGAAAATTCACCCCAGGGATCACTCCAGTGGCTCTACTCAACAGAGGCATTGGGAACTAAGGTCGGGTGGCACGATGCTGGGGTAATCCTATGGGCCAGGCTTGTAAAGGCTCCAGGGCCATTAGCCTATTACACACCTATGAACCTATGAAATGAAATCCAAATATCTGTAATCATTGTAGAAGTAAAGCATAAAATAGTATGCACACAGAGAGATTTGAACAGTGTCTAGACAAATGGGGAGGAATAGCCAAGTAATGGGACACTGTAATGGTTGCGTGGGTAGGTGGGGCTGTGTGGGTGGAGGGGGTGGGGCTGAGTGGGCGGGGCTCTGGGTTTGCACCTCCCTACAAAAAATTCTGCAGGCTCCCTTGGTTACAAAGTATAAGAAGAGTTGTGTTAATCTATTATGATCATTGGTGGATTTAAGGACATTAATTTTCTTGCTAAGAAATCTTTCCATTTGAGAGATATCCTTGGATTTGTACATACTCAAGTGGACATTGTGTTCCATGATGGTCCTGATAAAGGAAGAGTACAGTGGTAAGATGACCTCTTTGGATCTTGAGGATATTCTCATGGAAATTAAATGGGCCAAAGAGATGGATTTTCTGACTATGGTAGAAACATAATGATCAAATGAAAGAGTTGCCATGAGTACCCATGTCTCTTATGACTGTGTCTGTCTAAGAGGGCTACCACTTATACATTTTTTTTTTTTTGCTGAATGCTACTTTGCTACACTTTTTTGCATTTCGTTTGAGATTGTTTTCAATACACCATGTATATGCATATTATAACCCTTGCTGGAGCTGTTTAGTATACACGGGTGAGCAGATAATATTATCCAGCTTGCAATCACCAATCAACTTGGTCTACTACACTTCAGGGATATTGGCTTGGATGTCTGTAAAAGAAATACTGAAGAGGGTCTATCACTGATTCCTGTGGTGCCCAACTAGTTATAATTTTGCTTTCAGAGAGGTTATATCAGCAACTTTTGTAATTTGGAATCTGTTAGATAGCCAATGTACAATCCAGTGGACAACATATACATTTATATTGTTTGTCTATTTTTTCAATAACACCAACTTGATGGATTGCATAAAAAGCATTGAACATGTTGAGATAAGAAGCATGCACTGAGTTACTACTGTCCACAGCCATTGCAACCTTTTCAAAGAATCTTGCTAGGTTCAGAAAATTGGACCCTCCCTTCACAAAACTGAACTGATGTGGAGGAGAGATCTGCTAAGATGTCTATGTCCCTATAAATGAGTTTTGTTATGATATGTTCCATGGTTTTGTATGTAAGGCTGGTGGGACTGATAGCCCTATAATTACTTGAGTCCATAGTGGGGCCCCCCTTATGAATAGGAGTCACACTGGCTAGTCTTCAGGCATCAGGCATAAACCTTGCAAACAGACAAGTTAAACAGTATAAATAAAGGCTCAGATAGTACATACTTGGCAGAGATGGATTGCAACCTGGTATATCGCCTGGTCCATGGAAAGTATTATTCTTAATCTTTAACAGGGATTATAAGACTTGTTCCAAAGTGATTTCTGTAGAAATTACATTGTCCTAGTTAGTGAAGGTAACGATGTGAAGCAGAGCAAAGTTAACAATATTTTTTTTCAGTTAATTGTTTGTTTGTCTTTCGGCTTTTCCCGGTTAGGGGTCGCCACAGCGGAACTCCGGTCCGCTAATGATTGGCAGTAGATTTTTACATGCTGGCTTGCCAGGCCTAACGCACAACCTTCAACGAAGGAACACCTATTCATGCATGTCGACACACAGAAGACGCTCTAACTGAGAATCGAACGGGCAACGTCTAACTGTGAGGCGACAATGCTACCGCAGCACCACCACCGCAGTACTATATTAGGTATATCCTTAAGATCAGAAGATGCAATATCATTACTGATGATCTCATTGCATTTTTGACAATTTTCCTTAATTTCCTAATTTAACTGAAGAAAGAATTATAGTTTATTTTAGCATCTGCAATTATCTTAAGCTTGTACTCTACTCTACATGTTGTAATAGTGCTTCTAAGTCCCTTTCTGACATTTCATTGGGGTCTTGAGATAAGGGTGGAATTTTTCACAACTTTTTATTGTTTTTTCTTCTTTTGTTATACAGTTTATCAATATGGGAGTTAGAACAAAAATGTTTATTTCTGAATGTGCTATTATATTTAGGACAACTGGGTACTGACTTTTATATGCTGTTAAGGGGCTGGTAAAAGTCAGAGATAAATGCAGGATGCCTCTCAGTTTGGTCCATTTGAGGAGGACTGTTGGGAATTTTTCCCTAGGCCTTCTACAAGCTGAAGAAGGCTTTCCCTTTAGAAGTACCTAAATATGGATTTATTTGGCAGTGAGGTGGTACCACTAGGCTTGGAAGAGAAAATGGCTGATTTGTGGTCAGATTTAATCTGGGATTAGGAGATGCATGGTAGGTATAACAAGGGTTAGGTTAGTAAGGATGAAACCAAGGATATTAGAGTCTCTAGTGGGTAGTTTTATAATTTGTAGAGTTGCAAGTGTTTGCACAGCCCAGGATACCTGCATATACCACAAGTCATTGTGATCTGACCAAAATAGCTATAGCCTACTGAAGCAGAGTAGTCACTAAGCAGTAACACTGAGTATGACAACAGTGCACCATCCAGAATAACTCCTAGACACTGGTCACTAATTACATTCAGCTAAAAGGCAATAAACTATACACTGGATATAATAGCTATAGCCTCTAAAAGCAGAACAGTCACATAGAGATAAAGCTGAACATAAGTATACCAACCAGAGAACCTGAGCAATTACATACACTGGTCCATAAGTAATACAATCAACAAAAATACAATACACTGTACACTTGGAGGATTACAGCAAAATATCAATATAGCCCAATGCTGGATGGTAAACACAGTCAAACTAGAATAGATACAGTGCACTACACACGGCAACAATTATGAGAGGAATTATGCCAGGAGTTGCCAAGAATGATGTATAGTGATTCACTCATTGGTTACCACCTGGCTACTACTAATTTTTCCTTATTCATTGCCCAACCCTCCCCATCATCTCTTTTTCACCCATTGTATGTCTGTGCCCATCAGGTATCCTCCCAACATTTTGTGTATCTTCCTCCTTGCCTGTCTGGGTCTGTATTTTATATTTTCTTGCTGCCTTTACTGTCTGATTTCACCTTGTCTTCCATCCACAGCTGTTCCACATTATCTTCCCCACATTATCTTCTATATAATAGAAAATGGGATTTTCTCTGATAAATGACCTTTTCACCCCCACGTTTCATACCTTATTTAGCTTTGCGTGTTTTCCTGTGTATGTTGTTCTCCCCTTTCCTACTTTCCCATCTATCACAGTTCATCTCCATTTTTATGATAACCAGGGTTGGCACTTTGCTATATATGCCCACACTGGTCTATTTATTGGCTGCTATGGTGCCTTTCTTGTTCCAGATGAATATGAGATGTAGCTATGTGGCTGTATATTGCATGTGTGTGCATTGCAATGACGTGGCCATGATGGTCTACCTTCACTGTGTTGTATGTGTATGAGTATTGCATAGACTTGGTCATGATAGTTCTTCTTCACTGAGGTATATGTGTGAGGATGCATTGACTTGCCATGCTATTGATACTATGCTACCTTTCTTGTGCCAGATGAGCATGAAGTGTAGCTATGCAGCTATACACTGCATGTGTGAGCATTGCATTGACTTGGCCATGATAATCTACCTCCACTGTGATGTATGTGTGTGAGAATTTCATTGATTTGGCTGTGATACTCTACCTTCACTGTAATGTATATGTATGAGCATTGCACTGACTTGGCTATGATTGTCTACCTTGAGTGTGATGTAACTGTGTGAGTATTGCATTGACAGTCTACCTATATTGGTCACATGCTGCACTGCAGTCCTTCTCCAGTCATAGAGAATCCTAGCATGGGTTCTCCCATTAGCACTATACTTCTCTTTAATTATGATTTTTTTTTTTTGCTAAGTCGGATGGTTGCTTTACAATGCCTAATCTATGTCAGATTAGCCATCTGGCTTTTTGCACAGCAACTCTACTCAAAAGTTAGCTCTACATATGCATGCAGCACTTGTCTAGATGTTTGAGTCTTAGTGTGCATTTTTCAGGCAATTTCTTTCTTTTAAGAGCAGTGCTGCAATTTGTGTAGTGTTGCCCTCATTTAATACATGCAAATATGCCATTTTGAAGTGTGTAATATTTTTATAATGAAAATTAGTGACTAGAAAGTGTATATTTTGACTGTTTTTAATGATTTCATTGTGCTTTATAGTAAAGTATCCTACTGCATAAGTTTCCTAAGTCACCCTTGCTTGTTTGTCTTTTTCTATCACTGCAGAAGACAACACCAGCTTTTATCTTCATTGGAATAAGGTGCCAAACACAGTGTGTTTAAGTACTCATTTCAGCACTCATTTTAAGGATTAGCTACTGTTGGTCTAAAACCTGACAGCTTAAATTCAGTGCAAAATAGTGTGTAAACAATGCTGTTACAATAAAAGAAGTTCACACTTGGGAGAAGTAATAGTTACTGCAGCAAAGGAGGACCAGGCCTGGAACCATTGATCATATCAGATGACATGACGGCAATAAATGTTGTGAAACAAAAACAAAGAAAACTCTTGGAATATTGGGATTTATAAAGGGAAGTATCATCACTAGAAAATGGGAATTTAGACAGCTAGGATCCCAGTTAGTTTACTGTATCCTGTCCTAAAGAACATGACAGCAGCAGAATTGCAGCATGGACTGTATCAGAAACCATAGGAAGCAAAATCTAATAGAGCAGAGCAAGTATGATCTTCAGCAAAGGTGTTAGATAGGGGGACTTGGCTGAAACTCCTTAAGTACCTCCAGGAAATCTACACAATCCATGCAAGCACCAATCTGCCATTTAGTGAGTTGTGTGGTAAGAAGCTGCAATTACAGTGTACAACTTCAGACTCAGTGGATCCATAACACAGAATTATTACTTAGCAGTTATGCCACTGCATTACTAGAACAGCCTTCTTGAAGAGCAAAGAGGACCAAAACCATTGAGTAAATTCATGAATGCATGGAGAAGGCAGAAAGTCATTCTTATGTGGATAGGTGGTTAAACTGCACGATAAGTGGGGTCTACAACCAAGCTAATATAAGAACAAAAGGCAGTCATATCATGCTACTAGACTCTACACATTTTTGTAACTAAAATGAAACTAAAAGGAAAGCTGCACACAAGATGCAAAGAAACCTAGCATAATGTGCTACAATAATAACTGTTACATAGCTGTTTTAATTTATAACCTATAAGTGATTAAATCTTACCTACACCTTATTTATAATTATGTCATTCAAAATTTTAGAATTAGAGTGAATAATAAATTCTGCTATCAATAGCACATTTGTACTAGTCTGTATAAGAATCATACATACTAATAGTAAAGACACTTTGCTGCAGTTCCAGCAGTTTAAGTGGGTCATACAACATTCTCATCGATGCAAACATTCAAAAAGAAACCTACAGCCAAAGAATGGAGTATTCTCTGTTAACACTCCATGCAAGTCTTTGTTCGGTTATTATTATAATTACAATAATGCTTCAGTTATTTGGTACTATGAGGATGATGTTCGCTTTACAGATGCTAAATTGCTCAAATAAAATGAACTTGGCAAAAACAAGTAATTTATTTTAATGTCATGAAATTTATTTAACCTTTCTTTTGCAAAGCGACAGAATGCATAGCATGATTTCAGAATCAATGGCCATCACCTGTGGCAGTGTTCATAATTTTATTTGTTTTTGCCTTTGCAAATAAGATATGCATTACACCTACTCCACATTGTTAAATTGTTTTGCACTGAGAAGCTGTATCGGATGACCTCACAACTTAAGTACATTGAAAGAGGCCAGAAGTAGCCAATGAAATGTCAAAGTATACAAGCTATATTTTTCAGTCTTTCCAAGAATATGTAACTACAGAAGGAATAGAAAACTCCGCTGTTTCCTCAAAAGTAGGCACAGCATCCTCCTGCAGTCTCTTTCTTTTCTCTGTTTCTGAGTTAATTTCTTCACTATAATTATGAGCATTGCATTACAATCCATGTTTCATATGTGTCATGGCACTGAATAAAAATTGCTAAAGAAAAACAATAATATTGCATTGCATATTTAAGTAGACTTAAAACACAGTCTAGGATTCATAGAAGATCTGCATAGTATGCAGTGTACATTTTAGGGTGACAGTCATACACCATCTGTTGCAGGCAAGTAATGATTTGTACTCCCATTCTGAGCTACAGCACAATAAGCTCACATGTGCAACAGAGGATTTATGCAAATGACTGCATAATGACATTCAAATAAAATCAGATCAGGAAATTAGGTTCTAATGATACACAAATGTGTGTATGTAAAGTGAACATAGATGCAATTCATAGTCTTATGCGGGGGTAATTGTGCACAGTCATGCATGTGGCTCTAGAAGAGCAAAACACAGAAACACTTCAGAACTGCAGATACTGAGAATGCTTGGAGTAGCATCATGCTGTGGTTCTTAGTATCACTACTCAACATTAGTATGAGAAAGGTGGCAGCCAGCACAAATGGAAGCATTACTGTCAACAGCTGCCATACCATAATTTCACTGGTCAGGAGATAACAGATTGCCTTAATGTGGAAGGAGACATTACATAGGCCTTGTTTGACATGTGTAACCTATGCATAAAATCTATATGAATATATCACCTATCCATATCTGTGGATACCAAGGTGTGATTAAATGTTTCTATTCTAGTTTCAGTGACCTTTCAGATACCAGATGGGAACATGATATGTATTTAAAATGCATCCACTTCTAGAATACTCAATAAATTCATGGGCATAATCTTACTACATGTGGAGGAACATATGTGGCTTCCTAACACACTATAAGAGAGAGATATCAACAGGCATACCTTTTATTATGTCACTCACCTCCCTGTGGTACTGGGTACCATAGAATGTAGATGTGGGAATAAAGGCCCCACCTGGCCCATAGCCACAGAGGTTTCTGAAAAGGAAGAATTACAATTCCATGACCTACCAGGTATTGTGAGATGCACATAGAGTCATAAACAACATGTCAGCACAGCACCTAGGCATTTCATGTGATTTACTTATATGGCACATATGTCAACTATATCACCACTTCCTGTTTACTGACATTCCACAAGGACATTAAGTGGAAAAATGCAGGCACTTTGGCAGTGACAATGTATGCAGCTACATTTATAATGTATCCAAATGTATTAACCCCTCACATGTTGCAGGTGATGCTAATGGATTGTTCAAGTCCTATCTTAGGACACTTGTATGGAACTGACAAAGCATCACCAGTATAACACCACACATCCCCAAAGAGACAGTGTCATTGATTGTGCAATCAACTTGCTCAAAGCTCACTTCTGTTGACCCAGCATTTCTTGAAGTGGCTGTTTGTAGCCAGCAGGATATTGTTAGAATTTTCCATGTTAAATAATATGCTGGTGAGGAGACAGGGGCAGCCAATTTATACTGGTACAGATGAACTGCATACAAACACATTATTGTTCAGGAAGCTTCATCAGCATAACTGTCCAACAAGAGTATGGTGAAATAGCAGCAACCAGCAGCCAGAAAAACAATCCTCAGACAGCAACACATGCAATACATTGCAGTGCATGAAAAGCAGCAATGCCCTGCCCAGACGTATGGGACCTGATGAGCACATATTAACAGTGATGTGTCACAGAGAACAAATATGATGCATGCTGTGTTCATGTCATGCTATGCTGGGCAGTACATGATTGAAATAGACAATCCATCAGACATTCCCCCATACACCAGACAGGTGGGAAGATTGGAGTGGGTCACAGTCATCAACCTGTGCACAGATTGCTTAGGATACAATGACACATGTCTGCCTTTGCACGCTGGGTGGGGTGAATCATAAGAAAATGAGACAGGGGTCTGAAACTGTTGGGTAATGTGTCAAAGACAATTTCTTCCTGGGCTTGGGAGGAGGTTCCACTACATGACCATGATGTCTGGTCATTCTGTTAACTTGTGACACTAGAGCTGGAGGTCCCTATCAGCAGTAAATGTGTGCAAATGTTGGACCATGACCTGAACATAATATGTTCACCAAGTGTCCTGTCTATTGAGGCTGGGTGTACTGGATGTCCACAGGGAGTGTGTCAGGATGTCATACATTTCCAAGCACAGGTACATACTGCATATCCTGCAACAGCTCCCCTATACAGCCATCCCATGTATATAAACTACCCTAAAGTTGGTGAATATGGAAAGTGTAGGCAATGATTGTGACACTGACAATCCTCCTCAGGGGAGGCAGAGATAGAAGCTGTGTGTGCCACCATAGACCTCACAAGACCAATGTGGACTGTGCCGCACGGAATCCATGACCTTATGGATGCCATCCATCCCAGCAATCATCTCCATAATGGATTGTATTGCAGTAGATTGTACCTACAAGGTTACACAATGGTGGGTATAGACACAGTAGATACAATGTGTCTATCTGTTGGTGAAACTGCATTGGGAGCATTGCTGGTTCTCAGAGCCACATGGTAGCCTTGTAAAGCTCATGATCATCTGGAGTAAGGCTATACCTCAACCTATACTGCTGGTAAATGCTCACCTAGTATTGAGACATACAGTAGAACTGTATCATCAGACTGTGACTCAGGCATCTGGGTCTCATCATCCTTATCACCCATGCATGAGTGCCAACATCAGCCTGTTGTCCTGCCTCAGCCTCTACAGGTGTCCCTTTAGAGGTGTTCTGCCCAGTGAATACATAAAAAACAAACCAAACAGAAACTTCATAGTGTGGAGGGTGTAAGTTCACTCCTTGAAATATGTTATGCACTTAGTTCACTACTAAAATTTGAACTTTAAAATACGTATTACAAAATAATAAAATAGGTAACCCACAGTTGAGTTAAAAATGGAATATCCTTTAACGAAAACATACAAACAAGCAATCCTAGTAGAGTATAATGAAAAGCATTAAAGGCATTCATTAATGTATCATTTTTACACCATTATCATTGTTTGTGTTTTCAATAAAGGATATTCCATTTTATCTCAACTGTGGGCTATCTACTATTTTATAGTACGTATTTTAAAGTTTGAATTTTAGTAGTGAACTAGGTGCGTAACATATTTTAAGGAGTGAACTTCACACCTTCCACACTGTGAAGTTTCTGCTTGGTTTGTTTTTGACCCAGTATAGGTTGCATACTGGGTTTTCTGAAACTTTGAGGGATGCCACAGATTTTTTTTCTTTTTAAATACATAAAAAAGTGATGCTACAGTTTTAATGAGTATGTCTTTTAAACTTTTGCTTTTGTGGCATGCATGCTAAGGGTATCCATGCAAGAAGTATTATATAATCCTAACTTTCCTCTGCTATCTTCCTGATATAACTGGATACCTTGTGTTTCTATAAGAAAATATAGGCAACATGTGATTTATCAAGCTGCAGTCTGTATATGCAGTGTTATTATATAGAAATAAGGAGCTTTTCAAGAGAAACCTTGCTCATTGGATAGGAAATCATAAATATACCACTGGTCTGACTCCCATGTTTCTGGTGGACAGAAGCTTTCAGTAAGTTAACTAATTCTAAACTAACATATCCTCCCACCACCATAGCCCTTAGCTACCTCCTTGCTAACACACCCTCACCATATAGGTGTCCAATGTACTCGAGGACAAAACTGGGTTGCGTTGCACAACCAGGCTTATAAAGATGCAGGCGCTTGTGAGCATATGACCCAGAGCTATAGACCCTATACCAGTTGGACTGATAGAGTCACATCTACAGACAAAGAAGTGGCCTAATTATTTTATTTATTAATTTATTTTATTTCACATTTGTTTACTGGGAAAGTCTAACTGGACACAGGTTCTTTTTCAGCGGAGGTCCAGGGAGAAACCCCCCAAGAGTAACAAATACATGCAATAGAGAAACAAATACAGCCAAGTGAGAAGCAAACACATACAAGATAGTGGTTTCAGACACAATAAGCAGAGCAACAGTAATTTATATAAAAATGGTTGTTTACATTTAGTGAATATATCCAAATGATTATGTGCAGTTAAAGTGAAACTACCATTAGTGGTAGATCATACTAGTAAGGTAAGAGTAATGATAATAGAGTGAAAAGGAGGAATAGGATATACAGGGGAGTTGCAGGTGCAGAACCAGGTGTTAGTAAGGTGCATTTTTAGAAGTTTTTTAAACTAAAGTGTTGAGTTAGTTACTAGTGAGTTAGGCAAATGTTGACGATGTAGTTGGAAAAAAGTGATTCATCTGCTGAATTGTTAGCTTTGGTGGTGTGTAGAAGTAGTTTGTTGCTGCAGCGAAGGGGTCTTGAGGAGGAATATGGCTGAATGATATCTTTGAAAACGGGATTTTTCTGATTGATAGAATATTTTGTGGGTGAAGTTAAGTTGATTTAAGAGAAGAAAGACAGTTTAAGCCACTTGAGCTGCTTAAGTGATGAACAGTGATGTGAGTTGTATGAGGCATTAGTGGGAAACTTGGAGATTTTATTGTAATAGGATTCGAGTTTGGCTAAATCTGTCTTGTGGAGGTTGGTTAAGATTGGGGAGGCATACAGGGGAGTTGAGAGGAGTTGGGTTCTAGCAGTGATGGCCTTTGTGTTTTTTATCAAAAATCAGTTGTTTCTATATAGCAATCTTAGTTTTTTGTGAACATTTTTAATAGATTGGGCAATGTGAATATCAAATTTCAGGTTATTGTCAATTTCCACTCCTATTAATTTGGTATGGCTTGTTGGGGTCATAATAGTTTTATTTTTAGAGAGGACACTGCAGATTGTGGATGGGGAGGTGTATCTGGTTTGGTGGAAGAGAAGTTTTGTTTTGTTGGGATTTAGGATAAGTTGGGAGTTAGTGAAACAGGATTCAGCAGATAAGAAGGAATCTTGAGTAATGGTATGAAATTCTTTGAGGAAGGAAACTGAGCAAATCAGGGTAGTGTTGTCAGCATACTGAACCACTGAGGCCTTGAGTGTAGCCAAGTGGAGCTGGTTGGTAAAGAGAAAAATAGAAGAGGACCAAGGATGGAGCCTTGGAGAACTCCTAAGGTGACAGGAGAAGGGGTGAGAGATCTTCTTGCCAGCAGACAGCATGTTGATGTTCTGCTAGGTAACTTTGGAACCAGGTGATAGTGTGGTGACTGAAGCTAAGGGAGGAGAGGACATAGATGAGTTTGGAGTGGTTAACCATGTCAAAAGCCTTGGACAGGTCCATGAATATGGCTGATACAAACTGACCATTGTTTCTATGCTGGTTAACTGTTTTAGTAAAGGACAGTATGGCTGTGGTGGTACTGTGAGAGGGGCCAAAACCATGCTGGGTATTAGATAGGAGCTTGTGAGTAAGGAGACAGTCCATAAGTTGGGTGTGTACCACTCTTTCTAGAATTTTTGAAAGAGGAGATAGAATTGCAATTAGGAGATAATTTGTTACTTCGGTGGAGTTACCTCCTTTGTGTAAGGGTAAGATGTGGTAGGTTTTCCAGATGGTGGGGACGTGAGCTTCAGATAATGACCTGTTTATAAGTATGGATACATGATATGTGATTGCTTCTGCTGAAATTTGTAGGAATTCAGTGGGGAGATTGTCAGCAGCTAAGGTAGTGGGCATACTTTTTTTAGTAGTTTTTTGATTATGTAAGTGGAGACTGGGTTTAATGTACTGTAAACTGGTTGTTGCTTTTGGGTGGATGTAAACTGTTGTGGTTTGGGGTAGGAAAGGTGTGGTTGGGGCTGGTCTGGGTCAGTGCAAGTTGTTGAATTGATTCTGTAAAGTAACTATTAAACTGAGTGGCTAAGTTCATGCAGTTGTTGGTTGTTGTTGGGGTGGGAGTGGTTGATTTTCCAGGATGCAATATATTGTTAACTGCTGCTCAGAATTTTTGAGTGTTACTTTGATGATTATTCTGTATGTTGTAATAGTAGTTGCTTTTGTCAAATTTTACTAGCTTTTTTGCATTATTTTGGAGTTCTAGGATGTTTTTTTAGTTATATGGGATTTGGTTTTACGATATTGTTCCTAGACTTTATCTCTGGTTCTGTGTATGGATCTGGATTCTTTACTTAGTCAGGGTGCATATTTTGATTTCACTATAATGGCTCTGGAGGGGCATGATAGTTGAGTATATTTAGGAGGGTTGAGTTAAAGGAGAGAACAGCTTCTTCTAGAGGCAGGTGCTTGAGAGGTTACCAAATGTAGCTTTTTATGGCAGAGATAAACCTGTTTGCATTAAAGTTTTTTTTTTGTTTCTGATTAGACAGATGGAGGGCTGGCAGTTTTGATGAATGTGGTTTCTTAGGAGAAAGGTTGGGTTGTGGTCACTAAGGTAGTCAGGGAGGCAGTCTGACTGGGATGAGAGATTGCTGCTAAGCAAAAACCAATCAAGGATAGATTGGCGCTTAGTTTTATCACTCCTAGTGGGAGACATGATGAGCTGGGTGAAGCCATAAAGGTTTATATGGGATGTAGGGTTTAGAGAGGAAAAAAAGGGGCCCATAAATATTAAAGTTGCCCATTAGTATAGTTTCTTGTGGGAGAGATATGGAGTTCCATTGTACTATACTTTCAAGTGTGGTGATATTGTTGTCTGGTGGAATATATCCAGCTATAATATTTAGGTGTTTTTTGGGGTTAATTGTTAACTTAGCAAATATTAATTATGCATTATCAAATTCAGGTATGGAGCTGTCCAGAAGGTCTATTATAAGGTGATCTGTGAATAAGCTTGTACCACCCCCCTCATTTTTGTTTTTCCTATCTTTATGTAGGATGCTGTAAATGGGGGAAGTCATTTCATTGCTACTGATATCTGTTTTAAGCCATGTTTCTGTCAGTGTTACAATGTTGAGGGAGTAAAGGGATAGTAGCTATACTTATGTGAAGATAGGTGAGGCAGTCAACCTAACTAGATAGAATTCTGTAGATAATTCTGTCATTTGTAAATATTAATGTAAGCCACAGGCTTGTTCTCTTAAATGTGAAAAGACTGTATTGGATGTTGAACTAAAAAAGTAACAGTGCACTCTGCTGTAAGAAAGCTGATAAGTCAAGCATTGTGAAATTCTTTGATCTAAAACTCGGAACCGAGATGCCTAGAAGAAGGAATTCTGGCTATTGTTTTGAGGCCAGAGTTAATGGCTAGAATTTACATGTATAATTTCTTTTATTGCTCTGGTTTCCTTACCAGCTGCAAGATCAAATGGGCTATTAACCTCTGAGTTTCTGTTAGCCTGGGAACCAGAAAGAAATTATGTAATCTGAAATGAATCAGTGGTACTGTGTTATCAATTTAAGGATAGAAAGAATGAGGGCATAGAGCATTTGTCTTGAGAACATCCAACTCACCACCACTGCCTATGCTCTATATGTAAGTTCATTTTAGAACTGTGTTTTCTCTTAGATATAGCTAGAAACTAGGAAGATTAGATTGGTCTTTTTTCTGTATTGGTGTCAGAACTTTTCTACTGTATTATTTTAAGTATTTCTCTGAAATCTCTGAACTCTTGACTAGCACTGAGTAGTAAGAAGTATTGTCTTGTGTTTTTTATTATTTATTATTAAATATGTTTAAACCTTTCAACTGTGGCTGTTTTGTGTAGAGATAATTTAAGCTCTAGAGTATATTGCATGTATATAATGATACTGGCCAAGCCACTCCAATAAGCCTTGACTGTTCAGTTGCACTTACCATTTGGATACTAATATTGCATAGTATAATTGGACATCCTTTCATAAGGGCCTTTTAGTAGCTGATAAATATTAGTGGCTGGTGTCAAGTGGTACTACCGTAAAGTCTGGGTAAAAGGGGCACAGCTGGACAACCTGTGCCAACCTTCCCCAGGAGTGTCTGTGTTGTTGTATAAAACTCTTATCTCAAAGTATGTGTGTGCCACTTACTTGGACAGGGACATGAAGCACTGGTTTGACAGAGAGGGTGCAGGACGTTTTAGCTTGCCCACGAGGCTGAGATCTGGACCCTATAGATGTACCAATGGGGAGTCTTATTGGGGATCTGGAGAGAAAGGGAGAAACCAACCCCAGACTGACTGTGATCTCTGTGTGTTCTTAAGGGAAATTGTACTTTACTATACATGTATTTTTTATCCTTCCCCTATGTGGACACCCCTCACTGGTGTTAATGGTGAGGATTAAGGCTCCTTGATTGCTGGGCCAGTGCAAGGGTGTCACATATTAATTGTTTGGCAGTGGTGGGGTATCCACACCACATATTAATTGACTGGCAAATACTAATTGGCTTGTAGTGGTGTGGGCAGTGTGAATTCCTGTAGCTTGTGTACAGTAATCACTGAAGGTGTTTTTGGACTCTAAATCAGCCACACAGTGAATACTTAGAGTTCAGATCACAATTGTTTTATTTGTTTTGTTAGCTTAGCTAGTCAGGGAGATCAGGCAGCATGTCAACAGAGGAGTATGAAAAGCTGACAAGGAGCCAGCTGGCTGAGATGTGGCAGGCTAGGGGACTGGTGCATGGAAACCTGACAAAGGTTGACCTGATTGCAGCTTTGGTCACAGCTGCATCAGAAAACAGCAATCAGGAGGATGATCAGACTGGCAGTGGAGATGTACCACACTCAATGAATGGACTGCTCAACCTTTCTGCAGAGGACTTAAAATCCATCTGGAGCTAAAGAGATTTGAGTTGGAGGCCAGGCATTTGGAAATAGAACCAGCTGAGAGACTGAGGTGTCTAGAAAGTGAGGACAATGAGAAACTGTGACGTTTGCAGGCTGAGGAGAATGAGAAATTGCTACACCTGGAAGCTGAGGAAAAGGAAAGACAGAGGCAGCATGAAAAAGAGATCCTGACTCTTCATCAGAGTCATGGAGGTAATGGGGAAGGGAGTAACTGGACCCCGGAAGCACAAAAGGTCAGTAAATTTCCTCCGTAGTTTAAAGAGGGGGATAATTTTGATAGTTTCATTCATATGGTTGAGAGGGTATGTAAACAGTATGATGTTGACCAAAGGTTCTGGGTATGGTTCCTGACCCCTTTATTCCATGGTAAATATGTAACTATGTTGTCTAAAATGTCTGACATTGACTGTTTAATTATACTACTGTTAAGAACTGTTTGTTAGAATTATTTAAGCTAAGACCTGAAACGTATAGGAAAACATTTTGTGAGCATAGATGAAAGGCAGATGAAAGTGTGTGTGAATATGTTGCTGAATGGAGCACATATTTTCATAGATGGGTGAGTGGTTATCAGGTCACCACATTTAAAGGGCTGGAAGACCTTTTGGTGAGGGAACAAGCTCTTAGCACTTTGCCTGAGAACATGAGGATCTGTTTAGCTGATAGACAATATGCTACTTCAGATGAGTTGGGGAAGAAGGGAGACCTATACCTAGCAAGGAGAGACCCCCTGAACAGGAGAGGAACCCCAGTACTGCTCATGGGTCTAAAGGAACACATGGTTGGCAGCACAGACTGCCCCAACAGAATCTGCCATTAGCAGGGGAAGCCACTAGTCCAGGTACACGTCCAGGACCTAGGGTTAAATGTTTTGAATGCAACCAGTGCAGGCATGTGGCATACAGATGTTCATGGAGGCAAGGTGGGGAACAAAAGGTGAGAGAGCCAGTAAGTGGGGAAGACAAAATGCCAATTATAGGTTGTCTTGAGACAACAGGGGTACCAAACTAACATCCTGCAGATGTCCTGATAGGGAAGGATTTAGATGAGACAGTACCATGTGCTTAAGCAGTTATATGCAGTCAGGCTAGGAGACAAGCATGTGGGTCTGGTAGTCTGGGGGAGATGCAGACAGACTGCATACTTGCAGCCAGGACTGGTGAGGTGGTGACTTCGGGGAAGAAGCTACTCTGTAGCACTGCGACTGAATGTGAGCCACAGCTGCTAGTAGGTACTCATGTTCCCTTGAACAGAGTGATTGTATAGGTAGAGGTGAGTAGTAGTACCCAGGCTGACAGTGAGGCGCCACTGTTAGAGGATGCCAGACTTCCTGTGGCAGGGGAGCTGGGAAGGGTTACAATGAGAGAGTTGAGACAGGCTCAGATCTCAGACCCTACACTGCAAGGCCTGAGGCAGGTAGCTAGTGAGGGACCTGATTCAAAAGGTTCATAGGTTCATAGGTAGGTACTAGGCTATTGGCCCTAGGGCCTATACAAGCCTAGCCAAAAAGGTACCCTGGCTTTCGCCACCCAAGAAAATTATTTTCCTGTGTCCCTGTCGAGCAGAGCCACAGAGGTGATCCCAGGGTGAATTTCCTATTTCCCATCCAATCATCAAGATTTTACTTGAAGAGTGCTAATGAGGAGCTTTGTTTGATATAGTAGGTAGTTTGTTCCAGAGTATGGGAAGTCTCTGGGACAGGAATCTCTCCCTCCAGCATGTTCTGTTTATTGTGGTGATAAGGTTTAGGTCCCTAGAGCATGTAGCTCGGAGAGATTGTGATTTCTTTAAGTGGAGCATGTCCATCAGCTCTGGGTTTGACATAGCTTTCTATGTTAGGCAAAGATTGCCTCTGAGTAGGAGATATGTGACGGAGTAAAGCTGGAGTTTTTTAAGACGGTCTGCATAGGGCATCTTTTTGAGGTCAGTAATCCTCTTTGTGAGGTATTTCTGTGGCCTTTCCAGTTGTTGTAGATGTTATGTGAGGTACATACCAAAAGGGGCATTGTACGCTATAATGGGTCTAATGAATGACAAGTAGAGGGGAACAATGGCATCTTTTTCCCCCTGGATGAGAAACCTTTTGTGATAAAGTGTGCCATGTAGAAGGATTTCCTGACTACTGTGGTGATGTGATTATCAAAGGAGAGACTACTGTCCACCTGTGTCCCAAGGTCTCTTATCACACTTTTGGTGTTAAGTAGACTACCAGCTATGTGGTAGCTCATGGGTACAGAGTTTTTACCAAAGGGTATGGCAATGAACTTTTTGCCATTGAGCTTGAGGCCATGGCTTTGACACCAGGCCTCTGTCTCAGTGAGGCCCTTTTGTACGATGTCCACATCATTAGCAGTTTCGATTATAGCTCCTAGTTTGCAGTCATCTGTGAACTTCATTAGCCAAAGACCTTCTGTGTTAGCCTGTACTTCAGAAAAGTAGATACCAAACAGGAGAGGATGCAGGACTGAACCCTGTGGTACTCCACTTGTCACTGGTCTGAAGTTGGAGTTGAAGTCTGCTACTTTCACAGTGTGGGTTCTGTCAGTGAGCCATTTGGCAACCCATCTTGTGACATAGGGATTTATACCTAGTTTAGTAAGTTTATCTATAATTCCAGAGTGGGGGGGTGGTGTCAAAAGCCTTGTTGAGATCTAGTTAAGCTATGTGAACCACCTTACCCTCATCTACGGCTTTGGTGACTGCTTCAAAGAAGTCTGTCAGGTTTAAGAGACATGATCTGCCTTTTACAAAGCCAAACTGGGTGGGTTCGGGAGTTTGAAGATTACCAATGTCTGTTTATAAGTTCCATGATGATGCGTTCCATGGCCTTGCAGACCAGGCTCATTAGGCTAATGGGGCGGTAGTTCCCGGGGTCCATGGTGGCTCCCCCTTTGTGGAGTGGAATAACCATCACTGTGTGCCATTCAGTGAGCACAAAGCCTGAGGTGAGGCTATGATTGAACATGGTGCTTTGGTAGGGTGCCAGTTCATTCCATAGTTCATGTAGAATGCAGCCTGAGATGTTGTCAGGTTCCATGGATGCTGTGTTCTTGGCTTTGGAAAGTGTACTTTTTACCTGTATAGCCATGATGACAGGAACTTTGCATTCTTCTGGTAGAGAGATGGGCCCATTAGGGGGTGAGAGGGGGGTAAAGTTAGCATTGAACCTATCTGCCAGGATGTTGGCAATATCAGTTGGTTCTGTATATTTTTTGCCATTGTGCTATAACTCAGAGCAGATCTGAGTGTTGCCATTGAGATTCTTGACATAGTTATAGAATGCTTTGTGGTTGTCTTTAGAATCAGTGGCGATTTTGTTTTTGTTGTTTTTGTAACTAGTTTTGCAGGATTTTATGAGGGATCTCAGCTTCTTACTGAGACTGACCAGGGAGTTCCTCCAATCATGGGATTTTACTCTTTTTTGCAACAGTTTCTTTCTTCTATTGTAGAGTTTGTTTATGGCAGGGGACCACCAGATTGGCTCCCATTTTTTGGTGGATAGCATCTTGGTTCTGTTAGGGATAGCACAATCCAAGCACTTGTGTAAGTGCTTATAAAGTGCATTTGTATAGGATTCAGCAGTCATATCTCTATTGTCCATCTGCTTTTGTGTCGTGAAGTTTGCCACTTCTGTCTTAAGAAGCGTGAAGCTGGCTTTGGAGAAATTTTTTACGGTGGTTTCCCTAATGGTGGGTGGGAGCTGGATATGGATATCTAGGGTGATTAGCTTGTGGTCGGATCTGACCAACAAGGAATTGACCTCTGGTGTGGAACACTGGTCACCCATGTTATTAATGACCAGCTCTAGGATATTGCTGCCCCTGGTGGGGGTGTGGATAAGTTGATCCAAGGCATTGGAATTTATGAATTCCAGAAAGCGTTGAGCAAAAGAGTTAGTACATGAGTAGTTTTCCCAGTTAATGATTGGGTAGTTGAAATCGCCCATTATTAAGGTGTTGGGTTGTACCCTAATATTTTCCAGTGTATCAAGAAATGAGGAGTGGGAATCCTGGGGCATGGTGGGGGATCTGTAGCAAGTTACAATTTGGATTGCGGTCTTGTCTAGAGTTAGTTGCACTTGGATATTCTCGGATGCATTATGCTGAGCAACTAGCCTGAAGTGTGGATATTCTTAATGAATATGGACATGCGTCCACCTTTAGTGCTTTGGTCCAGGTTAGGTGGCCGAAAGGTGTGGTATGAATTATAGACTGGTAATGCAGGGGTGCTCTCTGGAGCCTTGAACCAGGTCTCTGTTACTGCAAAGATGTCGATGTTCTCCATTTTAAGGAGTGCCTCGAGTGAATACATTTTGAGATTTAGACTTCTAGCATTGAGTAGTATTACCCTCAGATTTTGCTTGCTTGTACCTGTTACGGTGGTGAATTTATCATTTGAACCTTGCCTTAAAAAGGCACTATAGGGGTAGCAAGAGCCTTAGCCAGTATCCAGAATCCCAAGGGTGACAGGTGCAAGCCATCTCTGGCAAAGCATCATGGTCTGTTGATCAAGTCATTCATGGCAGACAGATACTGGATCCCCTTAGAATGACACCAGAAGCTTAGCCAATTGTTGAAGTCAATAATTTTGTCCTTGTATTGTGGTATCATTCTGGGTTATGGCAGGATGCTACTCATGGCTAGGGTCATACCTACCTAGGCTACAAGACCAGAGAGCTCCACCATCCCCGGGATTCATGAAGCGTGCGCCAGGCACAGGTGTAGCATAGGCGGTATAATGCCAAATATGGCCACCGAGCGATTCAGGTACGATCCAATTCCACGTGCACTACCAGCATACACCAGATCTGCGCAGCTGTCGGCTTAGGTATGGTAATCACTCCATGTGCAGTGCTGCACCATGCAAATGAAGGTACATAGCGATTCATGAAGTGGTGCAGGCGTAGCATAAGCCCACAGAAATGTAAACCAAAAAACACGGTTTACATTTTTCCAAACAGAACATCAGAGCTATGAAAGCAGACCAGACTTATGTATTACAAAGTTAAAATATGCCAATGGCTAAATATACAGCCAATGGCATAAGAAAAGATGCACAACACCTAAAAAACAACATTTAATGTCATGTCCACAGTAACGCAAAGTACAACCGCAGGGCATGTGTGCGCAAATGGGAACACAAAGAAAATATATACAAGTGTCATAAAATTGCAATGTAATACAAATCATGATTTCACCATAATACTCAATGGTATGCATGGTACACCACAACCAAGCTGCAAGGGTTGTTAAGGATCTGTGACAGTGTTTGGCGCAGTAACTAGGAATTAGTAGTCAATGCCAAGCAAATGAGGCAAGTAATAGTGAATCGCAAATGTCCCGCCGGACTAAGGATGTACCATACGGCGCAGCGCTACAACACCGAGGAGTGGTTTTGAGGTATACATGACATCAGCAGTGGGGTGTGCCACAGTATCTGTAAGCACATTGGAGCAATGCAAATCCGGCCTGGGCGTTGCTAAGCAAAGCCACAGGACAGGGGTGGGGAGGTAGGTATAGCATCGTTTAGCTGAGAGCACATATGGTGCCCGAAAGCGCATGTGTACAGGGATGAAAATGTGCCCAAAACCCGGAAAGCGGATGCACGCACTGTGCACCATAGCTCAAACAGGAAGGTCAGGGGAAGAAAATAAGGAAATGCTGAAGTAGGGTAAATGGAGTACAACTGAGCAATTAACACCTATTAACTCACAGTGGAAAATCGATGGCAGCTGACAAGTCTGCTCGCAGAAACCTGCAAAACAGGATAGGGGAGGTGTCGGATTGCAAAGAAAAGCGAACTGTCATAGCAGAGCAAAGCAAATCTGCAGTAGACCGGCCATAGAACACATTACGCAAGATAAGCCAGGTTTAGGAAAGTACAAATGAAAGCAGGCTGCTGGATGCATGCCAGAAAATGGGAGGTGAAATGTTAAGAAATGTAAAGGGAAGGGCAAGAGGTAATCCACAGCAGCCAAATGTAATTCAACACCAAAGGCACCACATTAGTAGTACCTGTCATAAAAAACATAAGATACCCTGTAGCTATGATCATACATACACACCCTATGACATCATCAGTGTTCATAGCACAATAGTATAAAGTGTGAAAGCACCTCACACACACCTGTGTATTCCCAAACACTGCACCATAGGTATAAACAGACGGGGAACATTTATAATGTACATGTTGGGAGCTGCCATAGCTGTGATTCATCACCATGTGTTAGAGACTGAAGGTGTTGCGGAGGATGATGCTGACAGCCACCGCAAGCCCCAGAGGAGGAGAAGAGTATTCAGACCAAGGGTAACCTACCAGGGGCTACATGATCTGGAGATAGTAAAGCATTACAGGGTGGACAGGGACATCTTACAGCAAATAGTTGAGCTGTGCCGGCCATGCCTGAGATCCAGAAACAACAGAGGGGAACCCATCCCAGTGCACATGAAGGTATGTGTAAGCTTGCGAATACTAGCCACAGGTACCTTTCAAAGTCCAACTGGAGATATAATGGGGATCTCACAGGCATTGGCATCCAGGGTACTACACCAATTCCTGGATACCATGTCACCACATGCCAATGAGCATATATACTTCCCCCGAACTCAGGAAGAGTTGGCCAGCAATATGCGTCTCTTCCACCATGTGGCACACTACCCGGAGGTACTGGGTGCGATAGACTGCATGCACATGCATATCAAGTCACCACCCGGTGAGCATGGTAGGTGCTACATAAACCACAAGAGATACCACTCCATCAACTGTCAGGTCATGTGCAATGCCCAGGGCATTATCATGGATGTGTGTGCTGGCAGCCCTGGAAGCTACCATGACTCTTACATCTGGCATGCCTCACAGCTGTATCAGGTATTTGTCAGGGGGGACATCCCACATGGCCACCTTGTGGGGGATGCTGACTATGCACTGGAGCCATGGATGATGACTCCCATCAGAAATGCACACACACCCATGCAAGAATGCCATAATGAGGTACACGCACAAACCAGAATCATCATAGAGCGTGTGTTCGGGATGCTGAAATTACGGTTCCATTGCTTGGACATATCTGGTGGAGTCTTGCAGTACTCTCCAGGCACGTGTGCACACATCTTCATAGTATGTGCCATGCTACATAATATGATCCTGTGGAAACAGCTGCAGGAGGGACATAATGGTGAAGGCTCTCACAGCCCACCGCAATTGCCAAGGCCATCACAGGCACAGATTGATTCAGACAACGAACACTCTGTGCCAGCCCCAGTAGGCAGACAGAGGCATGCCCAATATACCTACGCCTTGGCAAAGAGGGAACGTATAGCACATACTCTGACAGTGTAGGCCCCTATGGACTGACACACCTCTCCACCTGCACACACAGTAAAATGGATGGCACACACACAGAACCAGCTATAAATTGTAATGTATAGGTGGCCTACTGTGTGAATCCTACATAGGCAGCCCTCAACCATTGCACTCACAACAGCTATTGGAACAAGGAATGTCAACACCTGAACAGTACACGCACCTATCAGCATATGTTGGTACTCTATGTATAGGTTCCTAGGTACATCGGTAGGTACACGCCCGATTGTCAGAGGCCATTCATCAATCGAGGCAAACAGTGTCTGCTGTCCCCACCACATCGAGTAACTAACTGTCCCTCAGTGGAGCAGAGCCAATTGCGGGATCCATGTGTGTAATCACTGTTCCTCACACACTCTGCATGGATTCCTGGTGTGTTAATGAGGAGCGTCATACAATGTAATCATGGATGTAGTGGCAAAGCATGGGGTGTACCCATGACAGGTATCTGTCACCCCAGCATGCTCCACCTATGGTTGTGTGAAGGTGTAGCACATTATAGTGTGTGGCTCACTGTGGCATACATTCACAATGCTGGACTACATCCATTAAACATCACTTGGACATACCATTAATAGGTCTCATCCATATGTAAACTAACTGAGTTACCCATTTGATTGCAGTATGGAGTAACAGCCGTAGTACAGTCCACATACAAATCGCCATAACACGTGTACAAATCCCATATGCCCAAGTGGTAAATGCACTGACTGTCGTGCATGTTCCCAGTACCATGTCCTGCAAGGGACGTTACGTAATCCCGAAGGCACGAATAATGGATGTTGGATGCAGGTCATCAGATCAGGTTTAGCACATGTTAGCGGGAATATGCATTGCCCAGTGCTGGTAAGCGTAGTTTAAACATGACTATACGGATATGCACGAAACAGGGCTAAGCTTCTCTGAATATCGTGCAGATCACGGTCAATGATGTCCAGAACAGGTGAAACTAGCATTATTCACCCCTGTACTAATAGTGCCTGCTCTGAAGGATAAAACGACCACTGCCAGGAGTAGAACACGCAATCATGTACACAATCACCTAACACTAAGCTACCCAAGATGTACCAACGGCAGGTGTGTAATGTGACAGGTTCAAACACAAACGTGCGGAGTCCAGGAAACAGTATACACCGACATGTACACAATGAATGGTGAATTCGCCCTCTCACTCTCTCTCTTATATATATATATATATATATATATATATATATATATATATATATATATATATATATATATATGTATATATATATATATATATATATATATATATATATAGAGATATATATATATAAAATTATACATATATATATATAATAGAGATATAAAGGGTGATAGAGAGATATATGTTGATATATACGGATTCACCTATATCTGCAAATATATAGATAGGTCAATGACATGTACACAACCATGGAGTTAGAAATAAATAGGATACTGTCAACTATGGAATGTGTCACATACCGACACGCGTAATCACGAGGCTTAAAGACCAAAAGAACACAGTACCAGAACACTGGAACTGCATGTAATATTATCACAATATTAAGGGACATTTAGTTATCGCTGCCAGTGTTGCAGTCCACTTAGGTACTGTGTTCAACTGTGTTTGTGATTGCTGTAGTCTGTGTATGTGTGTGTTGAGGGTGCCGTGTGCGTTTCCGTGGGACTGTAATGTGTGTGTGTGTGTGTGTGTGCTTGCATCGTGTGTCTGTTAGTGCTAATTCGGAGGTAGATCATTATGGTAGGTGTGGTTATAGCTGGCCGTAGGCATACGGTTATCACCTGTCCCACTTTAAGAGGGACAGCCCCTCCCTGGGCAGTTGTGTCCTGACAAAAAATATTAAAAAGGGCAAATGTCTGAGATTGTAGGACATAATTATGTCCCATATATTATGTAATAGTTGCATTAAATAGTTATGCCTGTATCTATAAAACGTGAATGTTACATGAAACATGATAAGTAGCTAAAGTGGGACTGTAATGTGTGTGTGTGTGTGTGTGTGTTTGCATTGTGTGTCTGTTAGTGCTAATTCGGAGGTAGATCATTATGGTAGGTGTGGTTATAGCTGGCCGTAGGCATACGGTTATCACCTGTCCCACTTTAAGAGGGACAGCCCCTCCCTGGGCAGTTGTGTCCTGACAAAAAATATTAAAAAGGGCAAATGTCTGAGATTGTAGGACATAATTATGTCCCATATATTATGTAATAGTTGCATTAAATAGTTATGCCTGTATCTACAAAACGTGAATGTTACATGAAACATGATAAGTAGCTAAAGTGCTACAAGAATAAGTATGTATTCAGGATAAAAGTATGTTCTATCCTATGTACTGACCGTGGGTATGTGTCGGCCTGTAAACACCGATGTGTGTCCTGCAAATGTCCCACTATGGCCATTTGAAAAGGTGGCAACCCATGCCAAAGAGGTTCAGTCACCAACACAACTGCAATGAGTGCAAATATCTGTGACAGAAATACATGCAACAGCTGTCATTTAGTAACATTCCTTTACATATCGCTGTATTTCCAGAGGTATGGAGGTATCAACCTCACCTGCATACTATATAGAAACCAATTAACAACGGCTCAATGTATAAGCCCGTAACAACCATAGTTCAGTCTACTAAGTGATAGGTCTTCAATTAGGGAAGGAGCCCACACACATATATGGAATATGTAGAAATGCAGTCCCCACAAGCCTGTATATGCTATGTACACCCACCTACATCCCCCCACACCCAAAACAATTGCAATACAGACTGTAATAACATCACAAATATCCACTCACTCAACTACATCTGCAGAAGTGTTAACATACCTTGTGAGAGACACATTTGTAAAGGCGCCATGTGAAATCATAGCTGTTGTATAATGGAAGAGACGGCGATGTTACAGGTTTTGTTTGCAATAGTCCCTTATCAGACGGTTGAGATGACAGGTATACTCACATGTAGAACCACATACTCTAGCCGTCACACACAATCCATGGGGGACATGAATTCAAAATATCCGTGTCTCTACAAATAGCAATTGCAATTCCTCACAACAAAACACATACAGGCCTTCTCCCTGAGGGTAGGGCAAAAGGGCAATGCCCAAGTGGAGAATTAAATTATACCCCACTGTCGCCACGCAATTGGTGAATGGAGTAGCTGCACAGCTGATGTGCATGTAATAATTTACTCAGGAACACCAATTGGTGGCAGGAAACCACATGTTACAGGTATCAACGTATATAAGGATGACTTGCCACACATTCAAACCGTATGCTCATACCATAGCACCATTTAAACAGTAAAGGTGTAAGAGAAATATTTACGAAGATTCAGAATGCTAACAAGGTATGTAGAACACTCAGTATGTTAATGCATGTAGAGCCTGTTTTGTATTAATTAAAAGTGTACGCAATGCATAAAGTGGGAAAAGGTATTATGTAGTGATGTCTTGTTGAGCATAGTAACGCTTGTAGAAATTGTGTGTCCTGCTGTGGGCCACAAGATAAACATCACATACACCACAAGGGATGTTACATGAGGGCTTTAAACAGAACAATTCCACACCACCCGCCGTCAGTGGTAGGGTATGTCCAACAAGTACGTGCCATAGCAGGGGATAGTATATGTTGATATACTGTCACAGTAGGCACGTGTATGGGCATATAATGACAATAACATGCCTAAGTTGTCCTGCTGTGCAAGTATGCTTTGCATTATGGGATAATGTGTAAAATGTGCGTAATGTACAGTATTGTAGGTAGATATGGCAGATATTCTACACAGCATAACTGTTATATCATGCAAACAAAAGGTATCGTCTATTGGCATGTACAATACACAATAACAGGATACATATGGCTTGTAGTCACGGGACACTGTAACAGCATGATAGCTAATCGAAATGGAAGAGCTACTCAATTAACCATGCACAAAGGACATGTAATAGCTTCACAAGTTCATAGTGAGGTACTATGCTGTCTGGCAAGTCTATGTGTAAGCCCAACTACAGTGTTTATACCGGTGGCACCTCTCTAGGGTAGTGTCCTGTCTGTGAACAGCAGAGCCATGTGTTACTTACACCTCTGTACAGTACAGCCACTGCAGTGATCCCTGGTGTATCAGTGTGACCTCCTACAGAGTCACCTATGGGTATGTTATAACACTCTATTGGCTGTAGTTGATAGGCACACATGAGTCTGTGGGCTATAAGTAATTGCTGTTGTGTTTGGTAATGGGGGCTGCCTCTGGTGCCTACACAGAGTATGGAGAGGTTCTGCAAATGTTATACTCATACTATGTGTGGCTTGTGGTGGTGGAGATCTAGTGAGACTGGGATGAGTGGGGTGTGTTGCAAATGTTAAATGTCCCCACATGAATGTCAGGTTCAGTCTGGGTTGGTGAGAGCATTACCCCCAGCATGGCTACATATGTGCATCTCCCACAGGCTGTAGTGTCGTATGTTGGGAGGTGAGCATTGACTGTGTACATGAGACAATTGCTCTATTGCCACATGTTTGCCATATTCATCATATAGACAGGCAATAGCACTGGTAAGTGACACTTGGACATGCCTGTATATTCAACCATGTCTCATAAGATATGTGAGTTACGTGTGTACAACAGCTGCTGTACTGTAAGCAAGCTGGAAATGTAAGGACAGACAGTGTACTTGAAAGAAATGAGATGGAATGGGTGTTATAGTAATTAGTAGCTCGTGAAGTGCTTACATGTTCTGAACAAGTGCTGAGCATGAATATGCAATACAGATAGGGTGTTGGATAATATCAACCCACTGCAACCCACAAGTGGAGACGACAGTCATAACTGGAGGCACTGCAATATTACCCTGCTGAGTATGGTCTGCAAGTCTAGAAGTACAGAAGTAGATGACAGTACGGATGATTTCACACTGCATAGCATATAGCATACCTGTGACAGGTCATAGGACATCATCACCCATACCGTCTTCCAGTTACTCTGAGTATACTAGATGTATCTTCGTATGTCACAGGAGTGTTCTACCAGTGGCCTGTTGACAGAAGCAACACTACAAAAGGTGTCTGAGTGACATGTGCATGTCACACCAGTGGCAGCTACAGTAAAATAGGGTTAATGTTGTGTACTCCCCCCTCATTGTAGCCCATACCACACAGACAAATGGGAGGCATCTGTGTATGTGAGGATGTGAATGGCCATGACCTAGGAGCAATAGCTGTCTCAGTACTGTGGACAACATACAGAATGGGCTTTGTGGGTGAGGTGTGTGACATATGTGCACAATCTGACAGCTAATAATAGCATTGTCACCGCTAGGTGAATAACCCTGTACCCATTAACTACCACCTAGGCAGCGGTCAACATTATGGACACTGTGTAAGGGATGGTGCTGTGCAGTTCACCTCCCTGAGTTGGTGACATCTCCAGGCCTATTAGTTAGTCATACAAGGCACCCATGTCATGACACGGTGCCATCCATGAGCATGGAGATCATTGGACAGGCATACTCAGCACTTGGGTGACCAATATCGGATCACATATCACCTTTAAGGGGTATTGGGCATGCGTGGATGGGCGATACCAGCCTTCACATTCCTCACCTCTTATGCAGCATGCTGGCTACCTTGCATAAAGACATGTGCTACACTGTGATATTGGACATGCTACACATACATATCCTGATCTGAAAGACATATGTCATGGACAGTTACCATCCTACTACAAGGATCACCACATGCTGGACAGATCCCTGTGCCATACATGTTACATACTCTTGCCATACCATGCAAACCTGTCCATCAAAGCTGCACATGTCATCTCTGTCATACATGGTGCGATGACCGCATGGTAGATGTATTATTAACTGTCTGGATCAGTAATGTGGCACTGATGCACCTCGCGGTGGCAAAATGGCTGTCGGATACAGCTAGAAAACCTTGCCCGTACATGCTATAGTTGATAACCATCCCTGCGAATGACGTCCGGCTAGCCATTGTCCCATGTCTATCACATGTGCAATACAGGCGATACGTGGCAGGATGTTGACATGCTGTACAGTGCCGTGTAGATGTATATGGCAAAACACATGCATGTAAAGGTTCTGTGCGTATGTGTGCATTGTTACTGCTCATGTCCATTAAGGCAGTGTATGTGTTGATATGTGACATATACACAGCATCAAGGTCAACAGCATTACTGTGGACACATCCAGGCATATGCTGATAGGTAAGAACACCAGTACAGGCAAACAGAAATGCCCACATCAAGACAGCATTCACATGGAGTATGAACAATGTATTGAGGTGACACACTTATATGGTGATGATATCCAATGCATAACGGGTGTTACATGTGTGCGACACAAACATGTCAGTCATGTCAGTGTCATGACGATTTGCAAAGATAACTGTTCAGATGTACTAGATTTAATACAAATGTATGTGCAGCTGTATCTCTGTACATCTCTGTGATACTGTGACCTGTCTCCATCATTATGTCTTCCAGATAATCACTCGTTCACGCCTGCCAGTGTATAGCCACCTGGAGGATGATGCCCTCATCCCGTACCTCCATGAGAACTATGAGGTGTTGTTCAGCCATGTGCCACAGCATGCCCAGCAGTGTGACGACCTGTGGCAGAACCTTTGCAGGAGGGTTAATGATGTGGGTGGCCATAACCGCACCTACCAGCAGGTGCGCAGACACTGCACAGACCTGATAAAACATGCGAAACAGCGTGCCAATGCAATTGCCAGGGAACAAGGTGGAACAGGTGGTGGGCCACCAACCCAGCCCCCACTCACACCCACCGAGGAGCTACTGGCCAGCCTGGGGACACCCTCAGAACAGCATCCACAAACACTAGCTGCCATCATGGAGGTGGGTGTCTCCCAACCAATGAGCCAGGAGTTGCCTGGTAAGTCACTACTGCACATATGACTATTATATCCCATTTAGTTGCATGTGTCACTGTACAATATGTAATGTAACATCATATGCAAGGTATGTTTACACACATGCCGCATACTACAGTATGCTACCCTGTGTATGCACACATGTGCATACTATATGCTATTGTATAGGCAAATGTGTTAACATGCACAGTGCACCCTGTGGCTGTCATACAGTCATGGATAATGTTCAAACTGCTGTGTCACCCTATACAGGTACCTTTGGCATGCCGCACAGACATCAGTCCATTGCAGGTGAGACAGTTATCAGTATCAGGCATGTTAATGCATATATCTATACGCCATGTGGCCAGTTAACACATGTACACATAATGTATGGTCCAGTCACGATATATAGGTCGCATCTGTCATCATTCACACTGGCTACCCATGTGCAATATATACAAACTAAATGAAACACTGACATGAAACCACAGTATCTGTTATTGCTAGATGTGTGGACAGCTGTGCATACAACGGTGGAGGTGTTCAATGTAGGCATATGTACTATACATTGTAACAACACATGTGTGGTACGCAAACAGTACCACACAGTGAGTTAGGATATGGTCAGCCCACAGGAGTCACCATTGTGTAATATGCCCCTGCAATGGGTGCATAAATTGTGATGTGCCATCTGACATGTCCCAGACATGTAGTGTTCTGGCTGCAATATTGTCTCACTATCCCATAATACATACACCACATACCAAACATACAACCCATTGTCTGCATAGCCCTGTAGACAGTGAAATATCTGACATCTATGGGTATATGTCATATGGGACAGCACAGACATGTGAGATAGATGGCCATCACAAACATTTGGCCAACGCATGTTCAGACATGGCCATGGAGGATGGCCAGAGACATGTAGCCACACAGTAGTTGTGATGTGTATACACCCTGTTGCACATTGTCCACACATGGTCCAACTATAGCCTTAGTTGACTGATTATATAGTTGATGTGGAACACTGGACATCCTAAAAGCCTATGCACAGCTAGTGGAGGTGTCACTTAATTCAACCGTATAAGATGTGTTGAACATCACAACTGTGTCATAGCATGACAGTAGTCACCTGTACAGCTTCCACAGACATTGACACCACATCAGGCCACAGATACCGTACATTTCCCTTGCTGCTGTAGGACATCACTGTCAGCCGTGCACCTTGTGTGTGTGGTACATTAATGTCATGTGGGACATGGTGTATTGACAAGTCTGCCATGTGTGGACATGGTTGCCAGGCAGCTAAGACTTTGTAGTAGTTGTGCAGGGGTGTCATCCGTAGGTCTTCCAGTGACCTGTCACATGACACAGCATGGTTTGGTGTGTATACACCTCAGCGACGTGGGTCACAATCCACAGTTATGTAATGTGTATGCACGCAGTTATGGCTATGCACTGTGTGCGTATTACATACTGTATAGCAATATAGATGCCTCATGATGCCATGTAATGGCACAGTGTCTGTACTTCACACTGTATAGCAATGTAGACTCCTCACACTACCCTTTACTGCTAATGCACATTTGCTAAACGTGCATTCTATCTGTAGGGCATACAGACAACACTGCAATGTGATACCCATTACAATGCTGTACATTTGTCAGGACACCATTGTGTCAGACATGTATGCATGTCAATGCACACGTCAGCAGATTACATGACAAGGTCACTTCAGCCATGTGTACTGTTAACCTGTGCTGGTCCACATGGTGTATCACAGGGATGCATGCTTACTACCATGATTGTGTGAACTGCATGGCTACTGATATGACACCTGCTTGCTGTTGTGTGCAACCCAGGGAGGTATGCTAACTACCACTATTAATGTCTGAGCTGCATGCCGTCTGCTGTATCACATGCATGCTGCATGCCGTCTGTCAAATCACATGCATGGTGTGTCTGTGTGTCTGTGTGTCTGTGTGTGTCTATTGTAATGTAGAGTCTTTCTTTGCATTCACAGGTGATGTAGGTGCATTACCCTCCTGCGGTCCATCTGATGTTAGTGTCCCCACAGATACTAGCAGTGATGAACATATGCATGAGGTACAGGCAGGGTTGTCAGGGGCTGAATCTGTGCCAGTGGTTGCCATCCCAGCTATGTCCCCCTCTTCCCCGTACACAGTTCTCATGCCAACACATACCCCATCACCAGTGGCCATAGAGGAAGGACAGTCAGCGTGTGTTAGCTTGGAACAGGAATGTGTGGTGGCTACAGAAGGTGTGTTCCCACACCATGGTATCAGTGTAATGACTGCAGATTTGCCACATAGGCATGTGGCCAGTGCTGCTCATAGGAGGACCTCTGGCAGACATGCACCTGCAGGACAGAGAGCAGCAGCTGGTGTCACCAGACGCATGTTCCAGACTGTAATGGCAGCACAGGCACATGCTGAATGGCAGAACAGAGAAGGGCAGAGGCTTCAGAGGGCTGCTATCCATACTCTAAATAAGAACATGCAGGCATTGGCAAATGCTCAACAGCAGATTGCTGATGTTCTGGACAGGCGATTGGGTGACATGGTTGGAATCCTTGACCATGGCATGGCAATCTGTGAGCATGAGCTGTCTGTGCTGGAACATCTGGTAGGAGTGAGGCATATGCCACGTGGACGTAGGCCAGCTACACCACCTAGTGCAGGTCAACGTGAGCGAGCCACCTCACATGCCCGCTCCCATAGTGCTGGTAGCAGTAGCAGTGCAGCTGGTGCTGTGCTCTCCACACCAGGACACAGCAGGCTATGTGGATGTGGCCCTGGATGTTCCCAGCGGGGACACGGTTCCAGTGAACAAGTATCATCAGACAGTAGCCAATCTGTACCTCCACCTGGTAGTGCCCGTGCAACCCCTGGCAGGCACAGGTCACATGGCTGTGGCCGGACACAGTGAGCTGTACATCCTGGTCTGTACAATCTGAAGCTGTCAATAATACCCCTGTGTAGGCCTGGCAAAAGGCAGAACTGTGTGCACACATACACGCACACAGCAGAAACATCTGTAGGGCACCGCAACACCCACATGCATAATGACCACACATGTCCAATCAGATCACCGGACCTTACCCACACACATGATGTCATCCACTGGTGCAGCCTATGCCCCTGGCAAACATTATCACCCTGTGCATATGATGATGCCTGTGCCACATCCCTGTCATCCACACCATCGGTGCAGGGACATGCTCATATGGTCTGATGCACAGGGTGAACAGAATAGTGAGATAAGTGTATATAACATTAGTTGTGTACTGTTGACACGCACCAGACATACCATGTAGTAAGGTTTATAATGCATTGTTATATGTTCAAAGTATGTGTCTTGGTAACAATGGTAATAGCATGTTGGTAATTATGCCCTGCTTCCCTCCTTAAGGTCTAATTGCAGGCGCCATTACTTTACAGTGTTTGCAGTTGGAGTGTATTGTTGTATGTTCACAGTATGTGTCTTGGTAACAACAGTAACAGCATGTTGGTAATGATGCCCTGCTTCCCTCCTTAAGGTCTACTTGCATGTGTCAATAAGTAGCAGTGTTTGCAGTTTCACATGTGTAAATGTGGAGTACTCACAGGCATGTATGGCAATACCAGCATGCTATACGTAGCCTCAACCTCACTGTTAGAAAGGCTACCATTCCACAGATGTCCACACATCTACTGATCCAGAAGCATGTGGGCTGTTTAATAGGCTACAGTGGCTAGAGACGTGACATCCATACCAGGTCACATCACAGGTATGGTGGCATGGTGCGGGGGGTTTACACAGCAGTCTGGCCGATGATAACATTAGAGACCACTTGATAGCATGAGACCTCACTGTGTAGCAGTAATCCTGTCACATTACAGGATGAGAACACACACAGACATACACAGAAACACACAGTAACATGCCCACACTCACGGGGTCAACAACACTATAACGCACACTCGATAGTGTTGAGGTGAGGACCCCTGCCTATGTGGTAATCACCCTCACAGTACTGTGCACCCAAACAATGTGACACAGAGAATGAACATGTACAGGTAGCCAGTAAGGCTGAGACCGATGGCATCAACAGGGCAGTAGACTGCATCACCATGAGGGGTTAGGGATCCCGTCTGTTCTGTATGGTAGCATACACCCTCACTCCATGCACCAGACAGCCATACATACATACACACACACACACACACACACACACACACACACACACACACACACACACACACACACACACACACACACACTGTGGAGTCTACAAATGTCATTCACATACAGATAGCTGACATGTGTGTGATACACACACCACCCCTGCCTACGTCATGCTTTCTACACTGCAGAATGTACAGATCTCTACAACAGTGTACAGGGGTGTGCAACAATTGGGATGTATTCCCCACCATACGTGGCATATATGGTCACACAAGCAAACACACATGGCAGTACTGTGAATGATACACCTGCTATATGATGATACGTCTGACAGACATGCAGCAGTATTGGCCACATTATGTGTACCAATGTAACCTTCAGCAATTGTGCTGCTTTATGCACATGGGAGGATGTAAGTATTATAGGTGTCAAGTGATTTACAGTCAGTAACACCCTGACCACTGTGTAGGTTGTATGTCTTCACCTTCAAGTAACAGTAACATAGCGTATGGTTTGCACATGTAATGGTAGGATGGCTTGTGATACACCTGTGAGCCGTCTTCAGCAAAAATCCATCTGCAAAGGTGGATTACCACTTTATGTACACACATCCATCCATACCTGATGTACATCCTACCGTACTGTCAGTATTTCACCATATACAGGTGTCAATGATGGGGCTGCATTGCAACTGCATGTTGTAGTTAGGCACAGATGAATTACATACATCAGCTACTGCACATGCATGGTAGCTGCATGCACACCACTACATGTACATGTGTGTTGGTCTTACATGCCTGTCATGTAGCCATGTTTGTACGCATTGCAATTGGTGGACATGTGTGATGACATACATAACACATGGACTGTTGTATGATATGATGGTTGTCATGGGTAACTAGTACAGAGGGAATGTTACCTCGGTCAACATTGCTACCTTATGTACTGTTAGCATTCAGCAGCCATGGACATACCTTCCATGTGCATGCGTGTGATTGCTGTAGACACTTGTCTGCATGGAGGACAGCAAAAGCTATGCTATGTACATATGTGTTGTGTGTGTGTGTGTGTGGTCCATGTACATATCCACTGTGATTACATGTATGTCATATCCAAACATGAGTGTTCTTTGGTGTACAGCAACAGTCATCTGTTACAGCTGTGTAAGACCCAGGGCCCCTGTTATGTGTAGAGCCAACCTGGTTTTGAACAGTGGTATCATTGCATTGCATAACACATGATGGAACCCTGTCAGTACATGTGTAGTCTGCACAGTTGCTGTAGACCTATGTACAGTCCACTGGTCATGAGTCACATGGTGTTGTAGTAATATATGGATGTGTGTTGCTGGTCCAAGGACATGGTGATGTCTGAGGGCTACATAGTAGAATGCAGCATTTACCACTGTGATCTGCACCTGAGACATCTGTGATCGCTCTTGAGTGTGTACTGGTCAGTTCATGTGAGTGGCCTTCATGTACGTGGGGACAGTAACACCAAACTGTGACCTTCCATGTTTAGAATCCGTGTGCATGCAAGATAGCCCTTCACTACTACTAAGTGTGTGAGCATGCCCAGTACGTCGTTGTGTAGATGGACACACGGTACATTCCAAACTGTGCCCTTCCGTGTTTAGAATCCATGTGCATGCAAGACAGCCCTTCGCTACTACTAGGTGTGTGAGCATGCCCAGTACGCCGTTGTGTACATGGACACACAGTACATTCCACACTGTGCCCTTCCATGTTTAGAATCCGTGGGCATGCAAGACAGCCCTTCACTACTACTAAGTGTGTGAGCATGCCCAGTACGCCGTTGTGTAGATGGACACACAGTACATTCCAAACGGATGCGTGATACTAAGTGTGTGAGCATGCCCAGTGACACCTTGTGTCCGTTATGTGCCTCTGTGTATGGGCATGGCCATTGACATCCTGTATAGCAATGGTGGTCATCCAGGCAATAGATGTCCATACCCCACATCAGGATGGATTCCTACATTGAACACACTAGCTGACTGTCTTGAAGGGTGTACTGTCTGTGGCGCTTCTCGTATCTATATAGTGCTGTTATAGTGCTCCATAGATAGGCAGTTGTCCCGCTCACACCACTGCTATGTGTTTGTCTACATCTACCTTGGGACAGTAATATGCTTTTAGACTGCTCACTCTCTATACATTCCCTATTGGCATCTTTGCCTTTGCAGATGATGTCATCCACCTAGAAGTATGCCTCTGAGAGTACTGTGTTCCAGTAATCTCAGTAGTGCGTTCTGTAACAGCATAATGTTATAGTGTGATAAGGTAGCTAGGTGTATGTTCGACTCCCAGCCTTTCCAAGTGTGTGTTTCTAGCTGCCAGGGGACAGAGTAATGCTTTTAGATGGCTCACTCCCCATACATTCCCTGTCAGCGTCTTTGCCTTTGCGGATGATGTCATCCACCTAGAAGTATGCCTCTGGGAGTGCTGTGTTCCGATAATCTTGGTAGCGCATTCTGTAACTGCGTAATGCTGTAGTTTGATAAGGTAGTTAAGTGTATGTTCGACTCCCAGCCCTGCTAAGTGTGTGTGTCTGTGTGTGTCTGTGTTTCCAGCTACCTGGGGACAGAGTAATGCTTTTAAACGGCTCACTCCCCATACATTCCCTGTCAGCATCTTTGCCTTTGTGGATGATGTCATCCACCTAGAAGTATGCCTCTGGGAGTGCTGTGTTCCAATAATCTCCTTAGCGCTTTCTGTAACTGTGTAATGCTGTAGTATGATAAGGTAGTTAGGTATATGTTTGACTCCCAGCCCTGCCAAGTGTGTGTGTGTGTTTCCAGCTGCCAAGGGACAGAGTAATGCTTTTAGACGGCTCACTCCCCATACATTCCCTATCAGCATCTTTGCCTTTGTGGATGATGTCATCCACCTAGAAGTATGCCTCTGGGAGTGCTGTGTTCTAGTAATCTCGGTAGTGCATTCTGTAACTGCATAATGCTGTAATATGATAAGGCAATTAGATGTATGTTCGACTCCCAGCCCTGCCAAGTGAATGTGTGTGTGTGTGTTTCCAGCTGCCTGGGGACAGAGTAATGCTTTTAGATGGCTCGTTCCCCATACATTCCCTATCGGCATCTTTGCCTTTGCCGATGTCATCCACCTAGAAGTATGCCTGTGGGAGTGCGGTGATGCTGAAACTTGGTAGCACTTTCTGTTACTGCATAATGCTGTAGTGTGGTAGAATAGACAGGTAGGTGATCGATTCCAAGGCATGGCAGGTGTGTGTGTTTGGCAGTTATACTGTATGTGTTGGTATCTGTGGGTGGCTAGCTGCGGGATGTGTTCAGTGTGTTTTGTTGCTGACCTATATAGTGTCCACAGCCAGCATATTCTGCCAAGGCACTGGGTGGTCAACACATACATTCACCAATAGGTCTGGTGAGTAAATGTCAGCAGTCCTACTCTTACCCTTGATACGGTCTGACCCATGTGATGCAACAAAACACATGTGCCTTGATAGTAACAATATTACATGATGCAGGTGGCACATGTAGTTTCCTTTTCATTCCTGTCTAATGCTTTGCTGTCATGTGGTCCGCTGTTGTGATATAAATGCAATATCTACATATGTGTGTACATGTATATGTGTGTATGTGTGTATATATATATATATATATATATATATATATATATATATATATATATATATATATATGTCCATGTATATATGTATACAAATAATATATATGATATATGTAGATATAGAGATAGACGTAGATGTGAACATATATGTCTGGGGACATCAGCACTATTCATAGGTTCATAGGTTCATACTAGGCTATCTGCCCTAGGGCATTTATAAGCCTAGCCAGAATGTGTTTGGCTTTCGCCACCCATTTTAAATTTATTTTGCTATGCCCTTTTTTGAGGTTAGTAAACTGTGCCTCTGTCTAACAGTGACACAGAAGTGATACCAGGGGTAAACCTATGATCTCCCATCCACTCATCAAGATTCCCCTTGAAGAGAGTCAATGAGGGACTCTGCCTAACCTGGACTGGGATTTTATTCCAGAGTGAAGGGAGCCTCTGGGTTATGAATCTGTCCCTCCAGCATGTCCTATTTATTTCAGTGCTGAGGTTCAAGTCTCTGAGCGTAGCTTGATGGGATTTGGATTTTCTGAGGTGCAGCATGTCCATTAATTCCGGGTTGGACATGGCTTTATACATCAGGCACAGATTGCCTCTGAACAGGCGGTATGCCACTGAGTAGAGCTGGAGTTTCTTTTGGGCAGCATATGGCATCTGTTTGAGCCCTTTGATCCTCTTGGTGAGGTACTTTTGGGGTCTTTCCAGTTGCTGCAGGTGTCTGGTAAGGTACATCCCAAAAAGGGCATTGTACTCAATTATGGGCCTGATGTGGGATGAGTAAAGAGGCACAATTACCTCCCTGATCTAGATTAGATGTGAATCCCATCATGATTAGGTGGGCTATATAAAATGTTTTTCTAACCACTTTGGCCACATGGTTGTCAAATGAGAGATTGCTATCAACTTGGGTCCCCAGGTCCCTAATTACTTCTTCTGTACTTAATGGATTACCACCTATGTGGTAATTTGTGGGCACTTTGTTTTTGCCAAAGGGGATGACTATACACTTTTTGGCATTTAGCTTGAGGCCATGGCTCTGGCACCAATTGTCTGTTTCTATGAGGCCCTTTTGGAGGATGCTTGTTTTGGCTGGAGAGTCGATTATGGCGCCCAGTTTGCAGTCATCTGCAAACTTTGTCAGCCACAGTCCTTCCATGTTGGCCTGTACCTCCAAAAAATATATACCGAACAAGAGAGGTCCCAGGACTGAGCCTTGTGGGACACCACTTGTAACTGGTTTGGAGTCTGACATGGCTCCAGCAATTCTAACCATGTAGGTTCTGTCCTTGAGCCAGTTTGCAATCCATCTAGTGACATAGGGGTTTATATTTAAGCTGGTGAGCTTATCTATAATGCCCGAATGGGGTATTGTATCGAAGGCTTTGCGAGGTCCAGGTAGGCTGTGTGGACCACCTTCCCTCGTCAATGGCCTTGGTGACTGTTTCAAAGAAATCAACCAGGTTTAAGAAGCAGGATCTGCCCTTAACAAAGCGAACTGGGTAGGATCCAGTGTCTGTAGGTCCCCAATATCTTTATTTATGAGGTCCATGATGATCCTTTCCATAGCTTTGCAGACCAAGCTAGTCAGGCTTATGGGCGATAGTTTCCAGGATCCGTTGAGGCACCACCTTTATGGAGAGGGACCACTGTTGCTGTATGCCACTCTTTGGGCACATATCCTGTAGTAAGGCTGAGACTGAACAGTAGTTTTATGTTTGGGTTTAGCTCTTCTTGGAGTTCATGTAGGATGCAGCCGGGACACCGTCTGGTCCCATTGATGCTGTATTTTTGCTTTGGAGGGCAGCTCTTACCTGAGCATCTGAGATGTCAGGGGCAGCACTCTGCTGGGAAAGATATTTGCCCTTTTGGTGGGGAGAAGTTTGTTGAACCTGTCAGCTAGGATGTTGGCAATGTCTGTGGGTTTGGTGTATTTTTGTCATTTTGGACTAATTCTGAGCATATCTGGGAATTACCACCCAGGTTCCTAACATAACTAAAGAAAGCCTTGTGATTATCCTTTGTGTCCTGTGCAATTTTTCTCAAGCTGGCCTTAGACAATTTTATGAGTGCCCGTAGTTTTTGCTAATACTGATCAGTGATGCCTTCCCTTTTTGGGATTTTGCTCTATCATTTAGTAGCTTCCTCCTTCTATTGTATAGTTTGTTTATGGCTGGGGTCTACCAGACAGGACGTCTGCCTTTGGAGGATTAGGTCTTGGTTTTATTTGGGATCGCGATCCATGCATTCCTGAAGGTGTTCATAGAATGCATTTATAAAGGATTCTGCGGTCTGGGCCATATTTTCCACAGGCCCGGGGGCTCTGAAGGATTCCACCTCAGTTTTGAGGAGTGTGAAATTTGCTTTAGAAGTTTTTCACTGTGGTTTTCTGGGCAGGGGGTGGGGTTGGGATGTGAATATCCAGTGAGATTAGTTTATGGTCTGATCTTACCAGTGAGGGGATACACTTCTCGTCTGGAGCATAGAGTCCCCATGTTGGTGATGATCAGGTCCAGTATCTTTTCCCCTCTTGTGGGAGTGGTAATAAGTTGTTCCATAGCATTTGAGTTTATAAATTCTAGGAACCTTTGGGCTAGGGTGTTGGAGCTAGGGTAATGCTCCCAGTCTATGTTTGGGCAGTTGAAGTTACACAATATAATGGTGTTTGGAGAGACCTTCATATTTTCCAGTGTTCTCAGGAAGGCCGAGTGGGGTTCCTGGGTTTGGGAGGGTGGTCTGTAGCAGGCTATAAACTGGAAGGCAGTTTTACCCACTGTTAGTTGTACATGGATAGTCTCTGATGCTTCGTGCTTTGCCACCAACCTGGAGGTGTGGGTATCTTTGATGAATATCGATACTCCCCCTCCTTTTGTGGTTCGGTCCAAGTTTTGGGGCTGAAAAGCATGGTATGAGGTATAACCTGGTACTGCTGGGGTGCTCCCGGGAGCCCTGAACTAGGTTTGTGTTACTGCACAGATATCGATGTTCTCCATGCTAAGGAGAGTTTCGAGTACGTGCATCTTGATGTTTAGACTTCTGGCATTGAGTAGCATTACTCTTAGTTTCTTATCCCTTGTGATACCTATGGAGGTGGGTTTGTCTTTTGAGCCTTGCCTAACAAAGGCACTATGGGGTAGCAAGAGCCTTTGCCAATATCCGAAAGCCCAGGGGTGACAGGTGCAAGCCGCCCCTAGTGAAGCATCGTGGCTTGTCGAGCATATCATCCCAAGCTGACAGGCATTGGATCCCCTTTGAATGACACCAGTACTTAAGCCAGTTGTTGAAATTGATCATCTTGTCTTCATATTGTGGCATCATTCTTGGTGAGGGTAAGATGCTACTCAAGGTCAGGGTCATACGGCCTGGGCTACATGCTCAGAGAGCTCCTCTATGTCTCTTTTCATGTAGTCCAGGGAGGTACATCTCAGGTCATTCACACCAGCATGGACAATGACTGAGTCATATTTGTACTTGCCTTGGAGTGACCTGAGTGCTTGTGTTATGTGGCGGATCCTAGCGCCCGACAGGCTGCTCACCGTGATCTCTCCTTGTTCAGCCTGGTGAGCGGACGTCAGTGTGCCTGACGATAGTCACCTATTACAAGTGTATCAGGTGTGTTGTTTAGTCTTAAGGGCTGTGACTGTTCGGCACACTGACTTTGTGAGATATGTGTTGCACGTGTTTTGTTTTGGGGTAGCGGTTGCTTGGGTGTCTGCTTTGGAGGTCTCTGCTGCTTAGGCAGATCTTTATTTAGAGCCTCCAGGTATGTTTTTGTGTGATTATGTGTTTGGTTTGCTGTTGTGGTAGGTCTATGTGAGACTGGAATTGTAGTGAGTGTGGTTTCCTTCTCCTCCTGACTGGTTATGCCAGTACTGAGTTGAGAGAGCTTAGCCTCCAGTTTGGCTATATGGTTGCATCTCTCACATGTGTTGGAATTTGTTGGGAGGAGGAGAGGGTTGTCTGTGTACATGAGGCAGTTGTAACATTGCCTCAAGATTCCCAGATTCACCAGCTGGACCGAGAGGAGATTGACAACTGACCTTTGGACATGCTAGAATAATATTGGAATTCCTTTATAATTGAAAACAAGGGCCAGTGGGGAGTGAGGGTGTAGTGCTTTTAATTTTTAGTGCTGACTTATATAATTGCTTTAGTGAGCAAGTGCCAGGTAACTTAAGTGCAATGTGTTACAGGTAACTTAAATGCAAAAACGACAAACAGTAACTTTCTTTAAAGTGAAACAAGGAAATAAGTACAGTAAGCAATGCAGATATCACTAGTGATCCACAGAAGTGCTGAGAAGCCACGTATTAGGTGGAATTAGTGTTCCAGGGAAATAACAAGCATATAAACAAAGCTAGATTCAGCAGGCCTGGATCTAGTCTATGCTACAGCAAACAAGGTGTACCAATTTCAGTAAGATACAGTTCAAATATTCAGGCACTATAAACCTTTAACCAGAAATTCCCAGCTCAGAAGGGCAGAGTCCAGCCTCTTCTCCCACAAGAGTGCAGACCACAAACCTTCTTAATGTAAAATAACTGGCCTGAAGCCCAAGTGCTTAAACCAGAACTAATAGACTTTAAGAATAACAGACACTGGGCTCTCAATCAGCAGTTCCCAACTTAGAAGGATAAAAGCTACCTGTCCTGCCACCACAGTGCATGCCACAAACCTTCCTAATGTAAAACAACTGGTCTGAAGCCCAAGTGCTTAATCCAAAAGACTTAGAATGATAGCTACACTTTAATCAAGTTACTACCAAGCAGTAATAAATACAATTGAATACTTTAGAGAATGCCTGGATTAGTGCTCAAGTTACACAAACAAAGCTAGATCCAGCAGGCCCGAATCCAGTCTATGCCACAGCAAACAAGGTGCACCAACTTCAGTAAGAAGCAGTTCAGATATGCATGCACTATAAGCCTTTAACCAGAAATTCCCAGCTCAGAAGGGCAGAGTCCAGCCTCTCCTCCCACAAGAGGGCAGACCACGAACCCTCTTAATGTAAAATAACTGGCCTGAAAGCCCAAGTGCTTAAACCAGAATTAATACACTTTTAGAATAACAGACACTGAGCCCTCAATCAGCAGTTCCCAACCTAGAAGGATGTAAGCTACCTGTTCTGCCTCTACAGTGCAGACCACAAACTCTCTCAGTGCAAAACAACTGGTCTGAAGCCCAAGTGTTTAAACCAAAAGGTTTGTACCAGATGATCTGTACATGATAACCTGGGATCTACATATATCTGCTATGGCGTGGTGGTAATGCACATCATCTGTAGTGTGCAGGGTCACGGGTTGTAGTCGTGTAGACACTGGTTATTTTGTTGCTGGGAAGACCATGGGACATCGAATATGGTGATAGTAAAGCACCTGTTGCCAGTTGTGTACGGATCTGAGAGACACTGAACAGTGGTTATTAATTTGGAGGTTTGGGATGGGTCATATAACTATTCATTAGAAGACTATACTATGCAGATGAGGTTGACAATAGTGTATCCCATTTATTACCAGGGTGTGATGCAGGTCCCTGGAGTGTATGTGTGTAGTCAGCCAGGTGCAGGGCTCAAATATAGTTGACAGCATGGGAGGGGGGTCAGGCATACTGTAAGTACATTGCAGAACTGTGCCTCGAGAGTGCTCCTGCCTTAGCATGCCTAAGCTAGGGGTGTGTCTATACCTGCCTGGTGACATTGGGAGAGATAACAGCAGTGGTGGGGTAGTCAGGGTGTACAGGCTGCACAAACAGGTGTTGATCAGCACAATCAGCAGATGACATGGCCAGCCCATACCTGAACAGTACGGTAATGTGAGCAAGCAGCATACACACAGGTTTCTTCTGCACTCTACACCACCGGTGTATACCTGCGGGGACATTTCACGACACAGTCCAACCAAATCAGAAGGGCTGTATCAGGCAACATTTACCAACATGTGCAGGAGGCTGGGGCAGTGAGGATGTGTATGCTGCCGAACAATCCTTACTGGGGTGACATAAGACTTTATAGACCCAGGGTAACTTACCAGGAGCTACATGGGCTGGGGTCAGTGGAGCACTATGGGGTGGACAGAGACCTCCTACAGCAGCTTGTTGACCTGTGCCTGCCACACCTGAGACATCAAACAGGCCGAGGGAAATCCATCACAGTGGATACCACGGTATGTGTTTGCCTGGGTGTACTAGCCACAGGTACCTCACACAGCACAACTGGGGTTATCATGGGTATCTCACAGGCATCTGCATCCAGAGAATTGCACCATGTCAACACATGCTAGTGAGCACGTACATGTCCTCAACACACGTGATTAGTAGACCAGCAATATGCATCAGTTTAACCACATGGATGACTACCCTGGGGTACTGGGTGCTATAGCCTGCACACACATACACATCGAAGCGCCACTCGGTGAGCGGGGTAGGGCCTACAGTCACTGCAGGGACATACCCTCCAACAGCTAGGCCATATGCGATGGCCAGGGCATGAGACTGAATGTGTGTGCTGTCTGTCCTGGAAGCTATGATGATTCTGATATATGGCTTCTGACACAGCTGTACCACACCAATGCCAATATGGACATCCTCTACAGTCTCCTAGAGGGGGACGCTGGGTAAACACTGGTGTTGTGGCTGATGACACCCATCAGCTATGCACACATACCTGACCACTCACACCATAATGAGGCAGATGCACAGGCAAGACATATAATCGTGCATGTTTTTGGGATGCTCAGTTCATGGTTCTGGTATCTGGACACATCCGGTGGAGCCCTGCAGTATTCACTAGCTACATGCATACAAGTTGTTATGGTATTTGCTATGCTACACAGTCTTATCCTGCAGTAACAGTTTCAGCAGGAGCAGCATAGGGCAGGGCCACACAGCCCAACACCACTGCCAAGGCCTGTACAGGCACAGTGTGACTTGATGAAGGAACTACCTGAGCAGGGCACAGTCGGTGAAAGCCCATGCACAGTATGACCTGCCCTTGGCAAAGTGTCAACACAAGGCATATGCACTGACACAGTAGGTACCCACGGATTTCCCCTCTCTGACCCACACACAGTACAATGGATGCCAAACATGATACTACCTGTGTTCGGCCATGTATAGGAGGTGCACTGTGTGCATCCGACATAGGCAGCCCTCCAGCACCATCCTCAAGTCCAGAACACACCCAGGGTATGTCTATTGACCTAACAATTGGCAGTTGTATTAGAATGTGTATTTATCCATTGCTATGGTATGTATGTGAGCATACAAGTGACTGTGGTGGCCGAATTTTAGGGCAGCAGACAGCACACATCCATAGTGGTACCATGACCTCTGTAGCACATACAGGGGTCACAATGGTAGCCAGTAGTACACAGGGTGTCCTAACCCACTGCAGATTATGGGCTGACCATCATGTGTGTCCATACAGCCCACACACGTTCCATGCAGCTGGACAGATGTGGACCAATACAGACAAATGATATACAATGGCCTATGGATATGCCCAATGAATGACCCCAACCCCCTAAGACACACACAGACTTCAGCAGGCCAGGCAGTTTGATGTAGGTTGTGAAAGCTAGGACATCTAACACCACTGTGCTGGTATTTAAAGCTGGGAACTGATGTACACTGGTATCCCTCAACCTGCAATTTAGGTAGGTCCACACACTGACATGGAGTACCTGGCATACCAGTACAGTAGCGGCAGATGTGTACAACTGTCAGCTGTGCCCCCCCCGTCAAACCTACACATGTGAGAGTCATGTGCGCCACCCACTGTACTGTGTAGGACTGTGGTTGTGGTTGGATTTCCCCCATGCTATGCAGACATGTAGCAACTATCAATGCCACATGACCATTAGCTACCCTGCAGACACAGCATGGCACCTGTCTGTGTAGAACGGAGGGGTCAGCAACACAGTACTAACTATCTGGACATGTGACACGTGATACAGTTGACCATACTTGGCATGCTCACACACATGATGGTATGACGGTAATGTCGGTCGACAACATGCGTAACAGTCATACTGGGCATGCTCACACACTGAAACACAGGATGGCCAGGCATGCATACACCAGTGGTCCGGACATATCTGCCAGTACATTGCTATACTGTTGGATGACTGCACTGTATGGTGTGTGTGTGTGTGTGTGTGTGTGTGTGGTCTATTATCTGTACATATGCCATGGTCTATTGTTAATTCACATGAGCTATGTGTGCAGGGTACTGCTACCAACACGTGAATAGGGTGGTTCTTTGTTTGCGGACAGACCGACGCCTTTGGATACGGACTGGGTAAGGCACATTCCAGCAGGTGGGAGCAGTTGTGCGTGGGTTTGCACAATGTTAAGCACCGCTGATCTCTGGTCACAGCACCTTATACCCATTTAGACTCCACATTTCTTTGACAGTGCACTACTGGCATACTGGTAGACAAACTCTTACAGCCGCTCGCTCACCGACATTTCTGCTTACATTTGTCACTCACGCTGGGTGTGTGCGATCCCTTGTGATGCGTATTACATCGGACTACATGACTACAGTATCAGGTATGTGTAACCATTTGGCGATGGCAGGCGTTCGACTGTACGGACTCAGCGGCCTGTCCAGTGACGTAATCATATTATATGCGTGTTCCTCATATGATCTGCTCCCATCTGCCTGATGCATGGGAACCAATACTCTGCAATGCTGACATGTGACTATGATTTTTGTTAATGCAGCTGTCCTCTGAGTCATGCTACCGCATACCTACTGTACGTTTTCCACCTTTCAGATTGCACGACGGGAGACTGTAGGAGTGACACCTTTCCCACTTTGCATGGGACAGTCCCTCATTAGGCATATCTCATGTGACAATACCAGACCTCTCCACCAATTGGGGACACATTTCTACAGAATCAGGGACAGGTCAAGAAAAAATCAGGGACACTTTTACAAAAGTAGTGCTATTAACTTGAAACATTGACAGAATCAGAGCAAATGACTTAATACACATTTTCTGAAGTAAAAGAAGTTTATAACTCTTACTTATTGTCATTAGTCATTAAGTGTAATTCACCACCTTTCCTTCAAAAGTCACTAATTTTAGGAGGGATTAAGAGGGACAGAGTTAAACTTTCAGTCAAACTCAGGGACGTACCTAAAATTCAGGGACAGTTGAGAGGTATAGACAATACTCTAGCCATTGCAACTGTCCTGATTACGGGACATTCTCATGTTGTACACATCTGTACTGGTTGCCTGTTACAGGTCTTGTATACCTGACACGTCGATATGTTATATGTAGTAGCATAAGCAACTTTACTGCTGCTAGACTACGCTTTGATTTGTGCCAATATGTATATTTCTGTACTATGCATGGCTGTAGGTATGTTCTGCCCTGGTACGTCTGACATTTCTACAGAGCAGGTTCCACTTTGGCCATTCAGAATAGTGGCAGCCCTATAGACCCTATATGTAGAGCTATCACATGTGTCAATACAACACATACCCACAGCCAGTAGTAAACTGATGACTTCCGTGGTTTGCATATGTTAAGGTTATTCATGTATCATTACAATTGATAATACTGTTTCCTATTACATGTAGCTGTTTCTGATACAACAAATTAATTTCTGACACCACTACACACACTATATAGCCTCCTTTCCCGAACTCGCAGGCCATGTGCCATAACTGTCATTTTGCAGGACACAACTGCCCAGATGGGTGTGTCCTTTGCAGGCGTACGGGTGTTGAACCACTTCTATTATGCTATCATCTACCTAAGGTGGCCAGCAAATTATGCACTTTCTGTCACTAGCAGAACTCACATACCAATGGGTGTGAATGAACACTGTATCAGGAACAATGCATAACACCCTGTGGGACACATTTAGATGATTGGTTCTATTAACCAGACACATTTACAGTCACAGAGCATATGTATTCATTCACGTTTGTCGAGGTACATGCTGTTTATGACTCATACATGTTGTCATCTGTCATTACCTGTATTCCGCCACCTGTCCACCTAATATCACTAGTTCTGGAAGTGTTTAGTTGGACTTTGTTACATTCTGATACATAACTATGGACATCAATGTTAATCGGGTACACGGCACTGATTTGGTCTCTATGCATTCCCCCGATGGTTTACAGACTATCCAGTAGATGTGTTCTTCAAGTTTTGGAGGTGTAGGCGTATGCTATGCCCACATAGGAATATTAATGACTTCCACTGGGCAGGAATACTACATCTCTGCCAACCAGCACCTGCACACTTAAGCCCATTATTGCATACCCATGGTCCACCTACCTGGCACCCCTCTACAACAGTCATGACAAATACTTACTGCAAGCACAGCTGGGGTATGAGCACACCCCTACACATTGCCCACTCTCCCCATCTCGGGACACATGTCATATGTTTTGTCAACCCATGTATTATCACACTTGCACAACCTACTGTTCCATGTACACCTACATCCTGCTCGTATTAGTGTCAGCAGATTCACATGTACCCTGAATTTTTGGGGTCCCGCAAGGGACACCATTATCCATGTTTAAAGTGTAGACCTTGCAGATCTCTCCCACTGGTACTTTCCTACCTGTGTTTTGGACAGCAGCAGTGTTTGTTTGTGTCTTTCGGCTTTTCCCGGTTAGGGGTCGCCACAGCGGAACTCTGGTCCGCTAATGATTGGCAGTAGATTTTTACATATTGATCTGAATTGCCTGTCTGTATGTCTGACCGGCCTAGCTGGGCGGTGTGGGTGGTACAACTTTTATTTATTGGACCTCCCAGTCACATATGCCTAGGCTGTAAATATGTTACCCCTAATTGCTGTGAAGTAACCTATTTATGTACATGTGTATATCTACACTGACATATATATTTTGTTTGTGTGTATGTGTATATATCAATACCTGTTGTTTGTGTATATATATCTATCTATCTATATATATATATATATATATATATATATATATATATATATATATATATATATCCGGAGTATATCCTTGTGTGTGTGTGTGTGTGTGTGTGTGTGTGTGTGTGTGTGTGTGTGTGTGTGTGTATATATATATATATATATATATATATATATATATAGATATATTTATATATATATATATATATATATATATATATATATATATATATATATATATATATATATATATATATATATATACGTTTTATCTATATATACATCAGGGCGTCCGTTAACCTATACATTTCCCAGACATGGACACTTACACATGCGTTTTGGGTTTTATCTCTGCTTCAACAGCATACTATTGCCTTAGTCATTATAACACTGACACTTCACTCCGGTGAACTTGTGATCAGTATATTGCACATTATACAGCGGACAGATGTCGCACGTTTTTCATGTCTGAGGTGCTGCTGCTAACTGGGATGTGATACAGTGTCATTCGACCTATTGCTCGTATACGCAGCCTATTATTCCTGCTACTGTATTTGCTTCTGTGGACATTCATGTTATTACTTTTGATAGAATGAGTGTTTGTGTTACTGTGATTGTACGTCAACATATTGATGCCTTCATGTAGTTCTGTCTTTCTGCTTTTCCCGGTTTGGGGTTGTCACAGCAGAACTCCATTCTGCTCATGGGTGGCGTATAGGTTTTACGTGGCGGGCTGCCAGCCCTGACGCACAACATCCGACGATACGCCCATTCACGCATGTCTCCATGCAAACGATGCTCTATCTGGGAATGGCACCTATGTACTAGCCGACCTCCGTGGGCCGCTCCATTGCACCCGGCGCAACATACTCTAGCACTCCTGTGTCCATAATCGCATATCCATAGTTTCTCCAGCACACCCGTGTTGAGTTTCCACGCATAACAGACATTATACACCTGATATCACAGCCATGACACACCTTTATACATTGCCCTCTCCAGAACGTTGGGGCCCTACACACATTTTGTACCACCTTGTGTATTCACAGGCTCACTATCCATTCATATTTGCACATATGTGCCTTTCCTGGTGTTATGGATTATGAACGATTTGCGGATTACAGGTGTAGGTGGTCGCAACATGTACTACATTCCGTCTGTTTACAATGTTGACGTAGCACTTCAACGATGTTATGGCCACTGGTATAACCCTGCCTCTGGTGTGAAGAGCGGTGCTGTACTCACACTTGTGCAGCTTTATCTGACATATGCTGCAAGCACTTTATAATTCCTTACTTGCTGTGGATTCCCTTCACAATCCTTATGTTTGCTTTCATCTTTCGGCGTTCCTTATATATCTATATATATATATATATATATATATATATATATATATATATATATATATGTGTGTGTATATATATATATATATATATATATATATATATATATATATATATATATATATATATATATTTATATATATATATATATATATATATATATATATATCTATATATATATATATATATATATATATATATATATATATATATACACAGATATACATGTAGATATATAATTGCATATTTCTGTTATGCCTGTGGATATTTATCTATACACACATCTATCTATATATATAAAAGTTACAGCTGTACAAGACAACATACATTTGCTATGCTAATAGCTGCATACACCCGTGCAGGCGCACTTGTATCTACTTATTCTGAGTTACATATGTTTACTGGCACTTCTTTGGGATTACATGTGCCTTATTCCTTATGAAAGTACCACTTTGATTGATGGAATCTGTTTAATGGACCCATGCAAACACGGTCACCTTTACATGTATAAATGTTGGCTTTACAGCACAGAGGCAGTCATTACACAATTAATATGTACTAAAATCGTACTTAATCCGGGAATGCCTTTACGTTAGGCGGATGCTCTAACCACTACACTATTGTTGTTCTGGCTCATTTATATATATACCCATGGGTCATAGCTACTCTGACATATGCCTCACCGCTTCCCTTACACAGCAGGCATCCATTCTCCTGCTGGGAAAACCACAGTACTACACTTAGGACATTCCCTGTTTCCTACTGCTCTGGACCTGTGCTGCATGTCTACTCACGCCAAGGATATTCAGAACCCCTACGCTTATAGTCCTCGCACATACGCGCATTTGATTGTCAGGCTGTTCATGTGCTGGTCTGGGTTTAGGCTCGGCCGACTGGTGACTAGAATTGTTGGGCACCTCTGACCACATTATTAGGTCGGTGCTACATAATTTAGGGCGGGGAGTTGTTCCACGTGTTTCCCTTCCCATTTAACTATTTCATTCATTTATAGATACAATGAATATTATTCTGGACATCAGTTATAAATTCACTACCTGTATGCAATAGTCCTGTCAACAGATTGGTTGGTGTACTTATGTGTACGGACCTCTGTGATACTTGGGGGACTCATTTCTACAGTGACAGGGACAAGGCTATGACAACTCAGGGACAATCATGGACACTTCTACCATATTAGTACTATTAACTTGGAACGTGTTGACAGATTCATAATACTACTAATTTTCTGCAGTTAAATGCATCTATTACTCTTCATTCTTGTAAGTAGTCATTCTCATTCAACACCTTTCCTCCACAGGTCACTGGCTTTGTGAGTGGTTAAGAGGCTGGCCAGTTATTGTGTGAATGCTCTGACCATTGGTAGCGTTGACATTGTCATATGTACAGGTTGGGATATATTCTGGGGACTAGGGTTGCCACCTTTTCAAATGGCCAAGATGGGACATTTTCGGAACACACATCAGATTTTACAGGCCGACACATACCCACGGTCAGTACAAAGGATAGAACTTTACTTATTTGCCTACATAAAAGCCTATTCTTGTAGCAGTTTAGTTGCTTATTCTGTTTCTTGTAACATTTAGGTATTTTAGATACAGAAATAATTATTTTATGCAACTGTTACATAACATATGGGACATAATTATGTCATACAATCTCTGGACATTTGCCATTTTTAATATTTTTTGTCAGGACACAACTGCCCAAAGAGGGACTGTCCCTCGCAAAGTGGGACAGATGGTAACCCTACTGAGGACACCAGATTGTTTGGGCCAACACATAGCCACGGTCAGTGCAGGTTTAGAACATTCATTAGTTTCCTAGCTGTGAGCCTATACCTTTAGCACTTTTGTTGTTTGCCTGTTTCTTGTACGAATTATGTTTATTCTATCCTGATGTGACCACTTTAGGCAACTGTTACATGCAGTATGGCACATGGTTATTTCCTACAATCACAGGACATTTGGCATTGTATCATTGCTGGTTAGGTCACACCTACACACACATTAATTGTCCCTCACACAGTGGATCAGGGGGTATCTTGTTTACGTCAGTGCCTTCATCACCCTTATACCATGTGCCACTATGCGAATGTGTGCAATATATTCTCTCGCTTATTCGTGTCAGGAAACGTGCGTCACGGGCAGGTGTTTGATCCTGGGTAGTAGGTTCTGCATGACCATCTAGGGCTGGACAGTTTCGTGCACCACTACTGCACATTCCAACTTGTGTCCAGATGTCTACAGGACTGGACATCATGTCTTCATACCCATTCTAATGTTTACACAGGTTACTTATCCCATGAGGGATATCCAAAAATTTAACAAGACCGGTAATAACAAGACCAATACCGACCATTCTTCTGGTGTTATGAAAATGTGCTGGGGTTTTACATGCAAGGGATACATAGTTTGCAATCCAGAAACTGCCTAGGGTGACACTACTACTACATATGCATAGTGGTCACTATGTGTAGATGTGGCTGCACCAAACTAGAAGGTCAAGTATGGCTGGATCTGGTGGATGTTCAGGTATGGGGGCGGGTTGTGTGCTGCAGAGGGGATGCTGGGTAGTCCATTATGCATCCAGGTGTGTTGCATTTGATATGGCCAGTTCCATTAGGACCAAACTGTGGGTATGTGCCGGTGACATTTCTGTACATTTGTATCGCACATTGTAATATTCATATGTTTGTGGGATTGTGTTCTACAGTATGGCCTGTCTGGTTGTATTGCAGATGTGTATACATGTTTTTGTGTTTCTTTCTGCTTCACCCGCTGCTCCCTCATACACCTCCTGTTCACCTATTCTGCATACGACACAGTGTCGCCTTTGAGGATTATACCATTACCCATCCCCCCCGCACACATATTCCTGGCACTCCATCCATCACTGCTTTGGTTGATGGCCCATGACACGGTCAAGGTAACACATTGCATACCCTACATATATCAGGTACCTGTATGGTTGTGTGGACTACCCTGCCATGTTTGACCTTCCACATGCTATACCTCACGCACATAGGTACACGCCCATACTTAACTTTCATGACATGGTTGGTATACCCAGGTAATACCCGTTCAACTTTGACACATTCTGACAAGTTCGGCTTGGACCGCAGATGTGCGGATTTTGGCCAATTGTTCTAATCATTGATAGGATGCCACCTTTACCTATGTCCAGGATGGGATATATTCCGGACACATATCCAATTGTACTGGACAGCACGTACCCACAGTCAACACTACGGATAATACTGTTCCTTTCAGCCTACATGTTGCCTTATTGTTGTAGCAGTTTATATGCTCCTTCTGTTTTGTTACATGCTTATTCTATTTCCTGTCACATTTGGTATGTGAAATGCGGACATACCTATTGTATGTGACTATTACATGTACTGTGGGATATAATTCGGTCATACGATCGCTAGATATTTACATTTATCGTGTTTTTTGTTATGGACACATCTGCCCAGCGGTGCACCCTCCCTCACAATATGGGTCAGCTGGTGACCCTGACCATTGGGCTGGACATGCCTATTGGTGGTGCGCTAACATATGATGTGTTTCACTTCCACTTGGTATAACTATCTACACTGCGTTGGACTATGGGCACACAGTTTTCATTGTCATTTGTTCATGGGATAGGGACCCGTTATTCCCTACCGTGCATTTGTGTTTGCTTCTTCATTTTGTGTTTGCAGGAACTGTCTTGCATGCTTTGCATATGTTTCAGTATCCATGGCCACTGACAAATGTGATTACTATTGCTTGAAAATTGTTATATGCAAGCATTTTAGGTTGCACGTCAACAGCTGACATTTCCACGCCTCTGTGCGGCACTTTGACATGCCCTATGCTCTCGCGCTCCTTTCCTATGCACGTGGGTGTAGCAGCAGTGCGCCTTCATCAATATGCATTTGGTGCTACTGTGCCATCTTCACGCCACACGGTCGGCGCAAACCTAACGCCGGCCTTGCGCTGAGCTTCATGAATCCTGGGGCATGTCTTTTTTCATGTAGTCCAGGGAGGTGTGTCTCAGGTCATTCACACCAATATGGACAATGACAGAGCCATATTTGTACTTGTTGTGGAGTGACCTGAGTGCATGCATTATGTGGTGGATCCTGACATCTGACAGGCAGCTGACAGTAACTTTCTCCTTGTTTAGCCTGGTGAGTGGAACATCAGTGTGCCTGACAATAGAGTCACCTATGACTAGAGTGTTAGGTACGTTGTTATGCCTTATGGGCTGTGGTGTAGTGGCACACTGACTTTGTGGGTTATGTGTCATTTGGGTTGTGTTGGGGGGGATGGAGGTTGTGTTTGTTTCTGCTTTGGAGGTCTCTGTTGCTTGAGCATATTTTTATTGAGAGCATCCACAAATGTAGGTGTATGTTTTGTGTTTCAATGTGTGTGTTTTTCTGGTGTAGGTTTTGAGGGACTATGTGATGAATGTGGTGTGGTGCAAGTGTTTACCTTCTTGACTGTCTATTCCAGTCCTGGGTGAAGAGAGCTTTGCTTCCAGTTTGGCTATATAAGTGCATCTCTCATAGGTTGTAGGGTTGGGTGGTAGGAGGAGAGGGTTGTCTGTGTACATGAGCAATTGCTGCATTGCCCCAAGATGCCCAAATTCATCAGGTAGACAGGAGAAAACACCGGGAGCTGATCCTTAGACATGCCTAGATAGGTGCTTATTCATTAAGTACTAAAAACTGTTTTCCACTAGACAAGTGAGGAAAGTTGAGTGCTGTAGTAATGTGTAGCTTATTTAGTGCTTAGAATGAATTATGAACAAGTGCTGAGCTCAAAAAAACATATTTGAGTGCTAAAACTAAAAAACTGGCTAGGGAAGCGGGAATCTGTATAATGGGACTAAGAGTTACTGTATAGAGAGTGGACCCCTGAGGGAGGGCTAGAAGGTGAGAGGGTACAGCAGTTGGTAGTGCTTAGAGCCTACCATCTGACACTTCTAGCCATAGCCCATGATATTCCCTTTGCAGGTCATATGGGCATAAAATGTACAAAGAGACATATTATGCAGAACTTCTATTGGCCTGGAATTTCCCCAGATGTAACCGGGTACTGCAGTACCTGTGAGCAGTGCCAAAAGGTAGGCAAGGCAGAAGTCAAGGTGAGAGCTCCTTTGATGCCTTTGCCTGTGACTGAGGAGCCATTTCAGAAAGTAGCCACGGATATTGTAGGGTGTCTGAGTACCCCAAGTTCCACAGGGAAAAAGTATGTCCTAGTGGTAGTAAATTATGCTAAAAGATACCCTGAGGCAGTGGCTTTGTCCTCTATTGATGCAGAAAAGGTGGCAAATGCTTTGTTAGAGATTTTCAGCAGGGTAGGTTTCCCAAAAGAAATACTGACTGACATAGGTGTCAATTTCATGTCAGACCTGCTGGCTTGTCTGTGGAAGTACTGTGGGGTGAAGCACCTGAAGACCACCCCCTACCATCCCCAGACTAATGGTCTTGTTGAGAGGTTAAACTCTACACTCAAGTCCATGCTACAGGCATTTGCAGACAAGTTTAAGAGGGAGTGGGACAAATATTTGCCCCATCTGTTATTTGCTTACAGAGAGGTTCCCCAGGAATCCACAGGTTTTTCACCCTTTTAGTTGTTGTATGGGCATAGGGTGAGGGGATCTCTAGATTTAATTCATGATAAGTGGGAAGTTGAGTGTAAATTTCACAAGGATTCTGTTTTGGCATATGTACTAAACCTCAGGACAAGACTCAGGGAACTCATGGGCTTGGCCCAGAAGAACCTGGCAGAAGCCTAACAACATAAAAATGTGTGGTATGACAGGAATGCTTGAGCTATACAGTATGCTGTGGGGCAGCAGGTAATGGTTCTCATTCCTGTCAGACACAACAAGCTGCAAGCAGCTTGGGAAGGACCCTACAAGGTGGTAAGAAAGGTAAGTGATGTTAACTACATGGTGGAACTGCTAGGCAGGAGGCAGGGGCACAAGTTGCACCATGTTAACATGATGAAACCTTACCATGATAGGGTGGCCCTTGTGCTGAGTATTTGCAGTGGGTTGCAGGAGGAGTCTGAGGGAGATCTGGTGACTCATCTCCTCAGTGAGGCTTGGACTAACACCTCAGTGGAAGGGGTAGCAATGTCCCAGCAGCTATCTCCTACTCAGGTTCGAGAAATCTGAGCAGTGTTACAGGAGTTTGGAGACATGTTCACTGGGAAACCAGGGTGCACCCACCTGGGGTAGCACCAGGTGAATACAGGACCCCAAAGGCCTATTAGGCAGGCTCCTTATAGGGTGTCTGAGAGAGTCAGACTCTGAGGGAGGAGATACAGGAAATGTTGGAACTAGGGGTAATTAAAGAGTCCAACAGTCCCCGGGCCTCCCCAGTGGTTCTGGTGCCAAAGAAGGATGGCAGCACCAGGTTTGGTGTGGACTACAGGAAACTAAATAGTCACACAGAGTCAGATACTTACCCCATGCCTAGGACAGATGAGGCCCTAGAGTAGCTGGGTGGGGCTAAGTATCTTACAACCATTGATCTTATCAAGGGTTACTGGCAGGTGCCCTTGACTCCCAGTGCTAAAGAGAAGTCAGCCTTTGTGACTCCTTTTGGCTTGTATGAGTTCACAAAAATGTCTTTTGGGATGGAACATGCCTCGGCAACTTTATAGAGGCTGGTAGATCATATCCTAGCAGGAGCAAGAGGGTTTCGTCATGTTTACCTAGATGATGTTGTCATCTACAGCCATTCCTGGCAAGAGCACCTTCAGCATGTCCGGAAGGTGCTGGGCAAGCTACAGAGGGCAGGGTTGACCATTAAGCCGGACAAATGTCAGGTGGGTATGGCAGAGGTCTCCTACCTGGGACATATAGTGGAGAGTGGTAAGATCAGGCCAGAACCTGCCAAAGTAGAAGCCATTCAGGCATGACCTGTGCCTGTTACCAAAAAGCAGGTGAGGGCATTCTTAGGAACAGCAGGGTACTGCAGATAGTTTGTCCCCAATTATAGTACCATAGCTGCTCCCCTCATAGACCTGACAAAGAAGAACAAGCCAGATAAAGTAGTGTGGACTCCAACATGTGAGCAGGCAGTTGTGGCTTAAGGAAGATTTGGGAGGACCTCCTGTGTAACCCAGTCCAGATTACAGCAAATAATTTGTTGTGCAGGTGGATGCTTTGAACTATGGGGTGGGGGCTGTACTTAGCCATATTTCTACAGAGGGAGAAGAGCATACAGTGGTTTATCTCAGTTGTAAGCTCCAACCCAGGGCAGAATGCTATGCAGTTGTAGAAAAGGAATGTTTAGCCATAGTGTGGGCACTGCTGAAACTTCACCCTTATCTGTATGGAAGAAAATGCACTGTAGTTACAGATCACAATCTCCTAACATGGTTAAACAGAGCCAGCCAGCAAAATGCCAAGTTGCTAAGATGTTGCCTGGGGTTGCAAGCATATGATATGTCAGTGCAGCACCACAGTGGGATTAGAAATGCCAGTGCAGATGGACTCTCCAGACAGGGAATGGGGTAAGGTATACTCAGATAGACCTAACCCTCTCAAGCAATGTTTCTCAAGGGTCACTTGAAAAACTAGCTTGAGTTCTCCGGGGGGGGGGTGAAGATAGGTGAAGGCTACCAGCCTAACTAGATTTGTAAATATTAATGTAAGGCACAGGCTTGTTCTCTTAAATGTGAAAAGACTGCACTGGATGTTGAACTGAAAAAAATGCAACAACCGTGCACGCTGCTGTATGAAAGCAAATAAGTCAAGCATTGTGAAATTATTTGATCTAAAACTCGGAGCCGAGATGTCTAGAAGAATGAATTCTGGCTATTGTTTTGAGGCCAGAGTTAATGGCTAGAATTTACACATATAATTTCTTTTATTGCTCTGGCTTCCTTACCAGCTGCAAGATCAAAAACGGCTATTAACTTCTGAGTTTCTGTTAGCCTGGGAACCAGAAAGAAATTATGTAATCTGAAATGAATCAGTGGTACTGTGTTGTCAGTTTAAGGATAGAAAGAATGAGGGCATGGAGCATTTGTCTTGAGAACATCCAACTCACCAGCACTGCCTATGCTCTATATGTAAGTTTATTTTAGAACTGTGTTTTCTCTTAGATATAGCTAGGACCTAGTAAGATTAGATTTGCCTTTTTCAGTATTAATGTCAGAACTTTTCTACTGTATTATTTTAAGTATTTCTATGAGATCTCTGAACTCTTGACTAGCACTGTGCAGTAAGAAGTATTGTCTTGTATTTTTATTATTTATTATTAAATATTTTAAACCTTTCAACTGTTGCTGTTTTGTGTAGAGATAATTTAAGCTCTAGAGTACATTGCATGTATATAGTAATACTGGCCACCTTTGATAACCACATCACCATGGCAGTCAGGAAATCCTTCTATATGGCACACCTCATCACTAAGGGCTTTTCATCCAGAAAAAAGGAGGTCATTGTCCCACTGTACTCATCCCTCATTAGACCCATTATAGAATACAATGCCCCATTTGGTATGTACCTCTCAAGACATCTGCAACAACTGGAAAGGCCACAGAAATACCTCACTAAAAGAATCACAGGCCTAAAGCAAATGCCCTATGCTGACCATCTAAAAAAACTCCAGCTATACTCTATCACATATCATCTACTCAGAGGCAATCTCTGCTTAACATACAAGGCCATGTCAAACCCAGAGCTGTTGGGAATGCTACACTTAAAGAAATCCCAACCCCTCAGAGCCACACGCTCCAGAAATCTAAACCTTGTCATCACAATGAACAAAATAGGCTGGAAAGATAGGTTCCTGACCCAGAGACTCCCCAGACTCTGGAACAGACTGCCCATACATGCCAAGCAGAGTGCCTCTTTGGCCATCTTCAAAAGGAACCTTGCCGATTGGAAGGGAGATAGGAAATTCACCCCAGGGATTGCATCATTCACCCTGCTAGACAGGTGTCCAAGGAAGTAAATATTCTGGGAAGAAATAGCCAGGGAGTTGTTATGGCTAGGCTTGTATAGGCCCTAGGGCTGATAGCCTAGTACCAACCTATGAACCTATGAACTCCAATATGCCTTGACTGTTTAGTTGCACTTACCATTTGGATAATAATAATATTGCACAGTATAATTGGACACCCTTTCATAAGGGCCTTTTAGTAGCTGATAAACATTAGTGGCTGGTGGCAAGTGGTACTACCTTGAAGTCTGGGTAAAAGGGGCACAGCTGGAGAACCTGTGCCAGCCTTCCCCAGGAGTGTCTGTGCGGTTGTATAGAACTCTTATCTCAAAGTGTGTATGTGTCAGCTACTTGGACAGGGACACAAAGCACTGGTTGGATAGAGAAGGTGCTGGAGGTTTTAGCTTGCCCACTAGGCTGAGATCTGGACCCTATAGCTGTGCCAGTGGGGAGTCTTATTGGAGATTTGGAGAAAGGGAGAAACCAGTGCCAGACTGACTGTGATCTTTGTGTGCTCTTAAAGGAAATTATACTTTACTGTGCATGTATTTGATATCCTTCCCCTATGTGGACACCCCTCACTGGTGTTAATGGTTAGGATTGAGGCTCCTTGATTGCTGGGCCAGTGCACAGGCATCACAACTTCTTACATTCACATTAAGGATAAGAAGGGATACCATATACCATACTATAGTCAAGTGGACAGCTATAGAAGTCATATGAGTGATGTAAGGACAGATATGGAAATGTATGCATCAAGTATACTTGTCATACTTTGGTATATATGCATTCCCCACATGCTTCAACCACTGTGTTATGATCTAGTGGTATAAGTAGGAGAAGTATATCAACCCTGCTACCACCATTAGGGTACACCTTGATAAAGGCTGGTGACAGAGCCCTACCCTATTAGAGTGGGATGATACACATCTGTAAACATAGGACTGATGTACTCACCACCATAGGCCACCACATAGAACAGACAGACCACACCTTCACCATATGTAGTGACAGCTATTTACACATATAGGCTGTCTGGATATCATAGGCTACCTTGTGACCTGTACAATCTACATAAAATATGCATATGCAGGCACATGTATTCATTTTGCTAGCCTTTCAGAACTCAAGTGCAGAAGAGCACATATTTATAGATTCATAGATTCACAGATTAGTACTAGGCTAACTGCCCTTGCGAGCCATTTTAAGCCTAGCTAATTATCCCCTGTGAGATTCAAACCCTGTGCCTTGCGTTTGTAAGGAAAACACCTTACCCATTAGGCCACCCTCCTAGCATAGTGGAAAAAGCAGCTTATCATACACTTACAGAACACGTTGTGCTTCATTGTGGGTATCTAAAGATGTAGACAGTGATGTTGTTCCTCCTAATACTATTTCCCAAATATCCAGTAAAGTTTCCCATATCTGTGCAGTCCAAAATGAGGAAGTGCCTCTAAAACCAATGTAGTTGTTAAACTGTTAGTGCAACTCATAAGCAAATCATTCCAGAGTGCATGAATGGCATACTGTTTAAGGAGTTTACCTCACAGACAAATGGTACAGGTTTTCATTTTAACAAGGGAAATGGGATAGGCTTAAAATGGCTCACAAGTGCAGCAAGACTAGTACTTACTTAGGGGTTAGGGGTTGGCATAAAGTTTAAAGACTAAGGTGTTTACCTAACACAGTGTCTATGAATTACTTTATTTTCCTCCTGAACATCTGTGACATAAAGTGTAACTTGCCATATATGCTCACCTCACCTATGATGGCTCATGACCATGAGCATGAAAGAGACTTGCACGAACACATGCTTTGCACTGCTTTGAAGCTCTTTTGTGTACTACCAATAATTCAGAAGTCATACTCTATGTGTGACACTCAGACTACCATTTCCCTCCTCATGAAAATGACAGCAATTTCAGAGGTGATTCAGGTGAATGGCAATTTCAGTTAGTGCCTCACACAGAGTACCTGCATAGTGCATGAAGAACAAGATTATTCTTTATCTCCTTTGCAGCCATTGCTAGGAGCATATACTTAGCCTCTGCAATGGTACCTTCAGAAATTTGATACCGGGAATGACCTGGCTTGAGGACTTGACCTCAACCATTGGCATCATCAGGATGGAAACACAATGCAGGCATTATTAGGATGACCTGTGACACAGAAGCCCTGAAAATCATCATGCTTGAGAAGCAGAGGTTAGATAAAATCACTCCAGATAGTATTGTAAATGGATGGAACAGTAACATTTTTCCTGTTTTGGACAGTTCTTCCTACTAATAGGTATTTGTTAAGATCAAGGCCAGTTCTTTTGTCATGCTTTTTTAACCAGGCTTTTTTTTACATTGTATTGCCTACATTTCTAAAAACTGAAGAAGAAAAAAGAGAGAAGGGAGAAAAAAGAACAGCACCTTTACAATCCCCATTACATTTAAAAATAACTGAGAAAGCGTTACTTTATAGCATGCAAAGAAAACCATACCCCACAAAAATAGTGCTAGTAAGAAAGAAAGAAAACAATGTTACTTACAATTAACTTTTAGAGAAGATAGAAATTTCTTCTGAAAATATAGCTAGGGAGTAGGATAAATGTGATAAAGAGAAACTGGCTACAATCTGGTGGAGAGTAATTGGCTGAAAAAAACTGAGAAGAGAAATTGGCTAGGAGATTATGTTCTCTGAAAGCAGTCAGGGGGTTTCTCAGCTGGGAGAGCTATAAAGTAAGCTGGGAGAGCTATAAAGAAAAGACAAAAACAATTAGCACTTAGTATAAGCACAGGCTGCACCATGCATCTTAGCATGCTTAACCTTTCTTTTAGGTTAACTCAAGTCTATGAGTGTGGCTTTCAGTTTGGGACTTGAGGCTTTCAGTTTGGGACTTTTGTTCCTATTAAGAGAGTAAAACTTCAGTATTTGAAGATGTACATATTTTTATGTATTAGTATTAAGTTAATAGATTTTAGGGGGTATTGAGGTCTGTTTTTTTGAGGGCTTTTAATAAAACAAAAATGTTGTAAAATGTGATATATGCTCAAATGGATATGACAAGAAACAACTGTATAAAAGTTCAACCTGTCAAACATTGTATGCATGTAACACAAAAGCTGGAACTAGACATTTAACAACAAAGGTGTTATACATAAAAGTTGGGAATAATAACTTTTTGATCCAATGATACTTTCTGTAATGTCTTTAAATGTGTACAGTCTCATATAACTACACAAAAGAAAGAGTAGTGAACTATATTAAAAATGTAGAGTGCAAATACTTATGTTACAGGAGACACTTAGAACTGAACATGTAAATTTGATGAAGAAAGGTTTTCAGGATGGTTATGCAGCAGAATAAATAGGACAAAGGAAAAGAGGAGAACTGATATTAATTGCAAGAGGAGCTCCAATAGTGACAGAAGAGGATAGAAAATACAATAATGGCAGATTTGCAGTGCTAAGGGGCTACTGGCAAGGGAGGAGGATTACAACGGCATATATTTATATTCCACTGAAAACTACTATAATTGACCTTAAGAAAATTCTGAGAGAAATAATCAGTTTTCAGCAAGGAATATTACTTACAGATGGGGACTGGAATGTGATGTGCAACAGTGAAGATGTATCCGGGGGTTCCAGAAGTAAAAGTATAACAAAGGAGGGTAGACTTTTGAAGAAATTTACGAACATATTTGGCATGGAAGATGTGAATTCAGTAGTAGGAGTTCAGAGTGAATTTACATGGTTTACTATCATTACAGCAATTGCACTTCATGTGAATTGTCATTTCTACAAACCGTAGAAAGAAAACAAAAACAGCGACCGACAAATATGTTGATTGCGAAAGTGGTGAATGTACGAATTCAACACAATTCGAACATTCACCACACTTCTGCAACTGTAAGTACTGAGCAACTCACAGTAAAGAATGTTTTTGCAGGGGAGCAAGCCTTCCTGTACTCCTCACACCCCCTGCTACTTATATATACAAACTCCGAGATTGCACTACAGTGAGGGAAAGGGTACATTTCCCCATACCCACTATAGTATGATCTGCATTAAAATGTAGAAAGTCACAACAGCAAATGCTGTAGTGCATTCGCTGTTGTGCATTTCTACATCTCTATGTTCATTGATTCAATTCTATTGAATGGGGTGTTTCGGACTGCCGTGACTCACACAAAGTCCAATCGCCCATTTGATAGTAAACCATTTACATATTATTCCCCAAGATCTAAAAACTGGGCTAGGCTAGACAGAATTTACATTCCACAAGAACATGTGCATTTAGTTGAAGGTCTTGATACGCACCCAATAACTATTTCAAATCATGTGCCAGTAATAACTAAAGTAAATACACAGGGTAATAAAACAAAAATGAGACACTGGTGCTTTTCTATCTGTTGAAAAGAGAGGAATTTAAGGAATGGGTAGTGGAGATTATTCAGGAACTATTACAGAGGATATTGATTTCTTCTGAAAATATAGCAATGGAGTGGAATAAAATTAAGGTAGAGTTTAAAAATAAGGTGGAAATAAAATAAAGAGAGCTATGGTTAAGAAGTAACAAGAATTATTTAATGGGACTGACAAATGTTAAAGTATTGCAGAATAGGGGGAATATCACAGAACAAGAAGAGAATCAAGTGCAGAATGCTAAGCAGAAACTAAGGGATTACCTGGATAATATGCATGAGCTTAGAAAGATTGCTATTAAGCAACTGTTTTTTGATAATAGCAGTACAGCACAAAAACGTTTAGCACAATGACTCAGGCAACAGAAAGTAGAAAGGGCTGTTGCCAAGCTTAGAGAGTCTATAAAAAGAAAGGTAACATGAGATCCTGTAGAGGTATTAGAAATATTTTGGAAATTCTATTAAAGTCTGTATAAAGAAGAAATCTGAAAATCAAGAAAAGATACAAATGGAAGTGTTTATGGAAGAATTAAATATGGCAAGGTTAGCGGTAGATGAGGCTCAATTACTAATGGTTAAGATAGGAGGAGATGAGATAAAAATTGTGATGTATAATCCATCTACAGGAAAATACCCAGGAATAGATGGCATTCTTGTGGAAGTTTGGAAGCTAGGAGGGAAAAAACTGATTAAGGTCTGGAATGTTTTGTTTAACAGTATTTTACAAGTAGGAGAAGTACCAACATCCTAAAAGAAAGCAGTGGTAGCTCTAATACCTAAACAGGGTAAAGACCCACCAGACGCAGCTACATACAGCCCCATTTCAATACTGAACCATGATTATATAATGTTCATGTCTATAATGGATAAAAGAATGACAAAAGGAATGCCAAAATTGATAGTTATGGATCAATGTGGTTTTGTGGAGGGGAGGCAAACATTTGACAACATTAACAGAACATTAAGGATCCAGATGGAAGCAGAATGTTAGAAAATACTATTGTTGTCATTCTAAAGACATGCTTCTGGAGCATTTCTCCCCGGGCCTCTGCTGAAAACAGGATCTGTGGAACCTAGTTGGACATTCCCGGTCAACAAATGTTAAAAAAAAAAAAAAAAAAATACTATTGTTGTTGGTGGGTCTTCATGCAGAGAAAGCATTTGACAGAGTAAGCTGGGACCTTATGAGCAGGGCAATGGAAGCATTTGCATTTCCTGAAAAATTATAAGGTTGATTAGGAAGATACAGTATATGAGGGATTGGAGGCAAAAATTAAAGTAGGTGGGGTTCTCTCTCATTATTTCTGCTTGAGCAGAGGAACCAGGTGGGAGTGTCCTCTTTCCTCTTTGTTATTTGCATTATATTTAGAATCACTGGCAAAGAAAATAAAAGATTCAGAAATTCAAGGATATAATCGGTACGGTGGTCAAGAAAACCTGGCTCTATAAGCAGTTGATAATATTTTATACCTGACAAAATCAGAAACAGAAATTATAGTGTTGTGGATCATTTTGAAACAGTTTCATATCTTTTCAGGATACAAAATTAATGAAACTAAAACAAAGACAATAGCAGTAAATTATGTACCCACGCATGAACTGGTTCAGCAATATCCATATTTATAGGAACATGATAAAATATTTATTTAGCAGTATGGATTAAAAATGATTTTGGTATGGCAGCTAAGGACATGTGGGAAAAGATTAAACAAAAAATAATACAAAAACTGAGAAAATGGAAGTTTTGTTATATGGATATGGATCGTAAGATACATGCAGTCAAAATGTTTTAGTCCCTTTAGTCTTATACACAGGTCGGGCATACTTTTATCAGCCAGAAGAGAAGTTGTGGATAGCAATTAATAAAGAGCTGAATGACTTTATCTGGGAGGAGAAGGTGGCAAGACTCAAGTGGGATAAACTGGTTCTGCCAGTCGAACAGGGCAGATTGGGATTACCCAATTTGAAGGAGTATTTCAGAGCTACACAGTTAAGGCTCCTAGACATAGTACAAGCAGAAAACGTTAATTCAAAGTGGAAATGGATGATGTTGAAACAGGAGGGAAGCTCAAGAAACAAGGAGAGACTGTGATTTTGGATGCAGGCCTTTAAGGAGAATAACAATAATCATGCAGAATATTATATCCATAAAATAGCAGAAAGTATTCTAAGAACTAAACCAACACGGGAATGGAGAAAGAAGATTCTGCCGATATGCATGACTCCAATTAGGGATATAAACAATAGGCAAGAGGGGGCCAGAATTTATTGGAGAAAACTGGCAAAGGAACCAAGAGATTGGGAGCAAATAACTAGAGAGGGAAAGGTAATAGAATGGAAAGAGCCCAAGAATTTCTTTGGACTGCAGGTTAAAGATTGCCTTCCCTATCAGGGATTGATATTAGAGTATAGGCAAAGAGAAAGAAATAGGGTGGTCCTAAATGAAAGACACTAATGAAAGACTAAATGAAGCACTGGTAGAGTTTTCAGTAGAATGTAGAACACAAGCTGCCATTAAAATAAGAATATTTAGTAGAGCATATAAAATATTGCATGATAACTATAAAAATCAATAAGAGAAGTTTAGAAAGGATTGGGAAGAGAGATTGGATAAGCAATTTGCAAAGAAACAATGACGGATATATGTATGTCTCCCAAATATGCAACAAAATCTAAAAGATTTAGGATTTTTGCTTGGAAATGTTTACTTAGATATTTTTATACCCCAAGTAAACTCCAGGGAATTTTTCCTTAGATAGGTAGCAAATGGACGTTTGATTGGGAAGAAAAAGATACATGGGAACATATTTTCTGGGAGTGCAGTGGATTGGCAGATTTCAAGGATTCCCTGCATGATGCACTGTTGGAGATGCTGGGTGAGCATATTGGTGTGATGAGGGAAATCATTTTTCTGAGCTATGATACATAATTGGAATTGCCTAGACATGGTAAGGCGTTGCTTTGTCTAATTATGTTGGCTGCCAAAAAGGCATTTACTAGAAAATGTAAATCAGAATCTATACCAACTATATTAGAAGTAGTGAATATAGTAAGAGAGATAAAATAATTGGAACTGAGATCTTTAGAAAAGGGTAGGAGCAGACTACATAGGAAAAAATGGGAATTGTGGAAACCATACATACAGCAGAGGAATAAGGCAGGACTTAAATGAGCTGTGTAATGTTTGAAAGAAAATGATGGGGTAGATTATAAGTGATATACGATCTTTGCAACTGGGAGTGTGTCTCTATGGTCTGTGATGCAAAATGCTTGCAATTAGGATTATGTCGGAGTGGTTTGCTTTCATTTATATAAATGTATGATTGCTTATGTCATAAGTGATGGTTTTAATAAAGATGTTTCTTATTTTAAAAAAGGGGCAGAAATTGAATAATGTATGTAATGTTGCTTAGGTTATATGATATATAGCAATATACGTGAAGTATAATGTTTGTTAATGTTCATTTTTAATACAGTTTGATTACTTTTGTATAAATGTAAAAGTGCCTGTGTCACAAATGATAATTTAATAAAGGTGTAAAAAACAAGATCAGTTTAGGAACTATGTGTCTGCTACTGTGTAAATCTTCAATGTCAGGTGAAGCTGGTGTTGGCATTCGATGTAATAGGCCAGCTACACTGGATCCCATTCAGAAGCTTGAGTCTTCAGAAAGTTGAACTTCATATGGTCAAAACCATATGATCAACTTTTCAAAAAGCTGAACTTCGTAAAACAACAAAAATCTATGTTTTTTCTGTTTTTGCGGGGGGGGCCAAGGCCCCCTGCACCCCCCACACCCCCTGCATATTGTATTATATACCAACTTGATTGCACTACAGGGGGGAAAGGATAAATTCCCTGATACTCACTGTATTGCAATCTCCATTCAAAAGCTTTGAATTTTCAGAAAGTCGATCATATGGCCTCGATCATATGCAGTTTGGCTTTCTGAAGACTCAAGCTTCTGAAGAGGACCCACTATTTGTTGTTTGCGTGGGAACCTGTTATGGGGTGGGGTTAAGCTGTACCATCATGTGGTGCCTGCATGCCACCTGGTCTGTTTTGGTGTATAACTGCAATTTTCTGTGCAAGTATGTTAATATATAACAAAAGGGGACATACATGTTTGCTTCCTGTCATGCAGTTAAGGAAACATATTTATGGAGCCGTGAACTGTATATTTTGCACTTATATCTTATCTTACAGTTATCACAGTTCTCCAATAATGTCTGTCTCTTTCTGCATTTGCAGAACATAAGAGTTTTCATGTTACCTGATACAAAAGACAGGGGAGACTTGCAGCCAGCCATGGCTTGTTTCAGTCACTAAGGCAGATGTGTTTTAAATATATTCAATCCAATGTCAGAATAGTTCACTTCTATAAAGCTTCTCACTGTGTCTCCACACAGCAGGGCTGGATAATAGATTTGCTCAGCCAGCATTACCATTGAGTCGTTCCCTGGTGATGGCATTGCTGTTGACCATGATGCCAATGAGACCAGAAGAGGCTGTTGATGTGATTACTCAACAGATGGCAGCCTAGCTATAGCTGGAGTAAATAGTGGAGATTGCAGCAGAGGGAGCATGGTCCCAGATATAAAGTCTTTTGGAACACAAACATAGTTGCTCACTGACCCAGCCCCTATATCAGACCACTAGAGGAGGGTATGGCAGATGCCATTAGCCACCCTGATTTCTCATGTGGTGATGGATCACTGTAATGTCCCACTAGGCTAGGCAGCAGATGCCATATTGTTACTTGTACTTCATCCTAACCATACGTGCCCCTTCCTCTAATGTGACACCCTATACCCATTACATTGTACAATCCTTCCAATCATGTTTTGTCTACTTTCTGTCTACATCTGTCCCACATCTCCAAATCCTAGTGTGTCCACATCTGTACTGTTTTATGTGTGTTACAAACTGTCTTACCAAACTCTCCTACCCTGCTTTGCCTTTCATCCTTCCTTCTATTCCTTTCTCTCTCTAAAGAAAGCAAAATCTGGGTCTCAATTCCCCTACAAAACATGCTGCCCTATCACCATACATCCTGCACACACTTTTATATTGCCCATGCATCCTTCCCTCTCTTTGCTGCCTTGCATTTTGTGACTTACTTTCTACACACCTTTACTCTCCTTTTAAGCATGTGACATGTATCCACGTATGCTTGCACTAGCACTGCAGCTGAAAACACCTTTGACTATATAGGCTTTTTGTGACACTTTATGCCTACCTACTGTACTCACTGCTTGATTTTGTAGATGCTTTGGTCGGTAAATTCACATTTTTGGCTCTCACAAGATCATGCACGGTAGCACTAGTGCCCAATCACTTAGTAGATGGAGTCTTGCACTTCTGGATATGAGTTTTACTGCACAATTCTTTTTTCTTACATAATCACTGTGCTGTTTATATATGCACCTTGAAATTCAGCAAACTGGATATAAGTGATGCCTGTCACTCTCTGGTTATTTAATGACTCCCTATGTCAATATGCTGTACCACTTAGCTGTGCACTCTTTACACAGAAGACCAGTGCCTCTCTGTGAATCCTAGTCACAGTGTCCTTTCCAAGTCATTTTAAATAAAGGATCTAAGCCAAATCCATCAGAACATGCTAGAAAAAGTTCATAGAAGGCTTTGTGGCAAAACAGATACTGTGCAGACCGGTGATGCTAGCAAATCATGGCATGAATCAGTTGTACTCAAAACACTAAAGACAGGCAAATCTGACTCCCTGTCAGAAACATGAGATAACAAGTTTGGTATAAATAAGCACATTTTACACTGACATCAGTGGTAGTAAGGCTGAGAGACTAAGAAGCACCCAGTGGAATATATGGATGCAACTTTTGAAGATGTTTCGAAACAGCATGGGCTCAAAGTTAGAATGTTTTCCAAAGTGTAGCAGAAGGAGCCATTCCTTTCTTAGACTCCAGCAATACACTTATTTTAGTCATATAAATATTAACACCAGCTAACCATCATTTAAGTCCATTCCATAATGTTGCCCGAACAGCAGAATGCAGGACAAACCAAACAAGAAGTCTCAGAACAAATATGGTGCCCTCTGAAAATGGAGTACTGCTGGTAGTTATCAACAGGATTCTGTAGGCCTAATCCTTTGAGAGGTCTTGTAAGAGCTACTGTTAACAGTTTAGATCAAAAGCATGTATCTTCATAGATCACACAAATGTGGCTAATAGTATATAGTAAGAATGAGGTTGCACCTGCAAAACCAGGAAATACATTTATAAAATAAAATAAAATGAAGAAAAGTGGTATGCAGTCCATTTTGGAAGCAAAAACGTAATGCGACAGTAGGATCTTTTACCACAACTAAAGGGAGGCAGAGGAGTAATTATTTCACTTGTCTAACTACTGAAGAAACTATAAGGAAGATGATATTTTAGGATGGCCCAGAAAGAAAAAATGCAACTTGTTGTGACAGATACTTGACAATATCTTATTTGGAGAATTATGCATTTCAGGAAATATACTGTAATGTGAGTCGTCAAATTGCAAATAACATCATTTTGAGAATGAATAAATAATGGCTGGGAAATAGGAAATTTACCCCGGGGATCATGTCAGTCGCCCTGCTAGACAGGGGTCCAGGGAAGTAAATATTGTGGGAAGAAATAGCCAGGGAATTGTTATGGCTAGGCTTGTACATGCCCTAGAGCTGATAGCCTAGTACCAACCTATGAACCTATAAAGGTAATGGGTAGTTATTCTTAAAGGTACAGAAAGCAAAGTCCACTGTATGAGGTTGTGACAGCTTATCTTCCTCAGGAAGTAAACACTGAAAAGTTATTTTCCATACTCTTTATAAATGTAGCCTCAAAGGTTATGGTGTTCACAATTCCATGAGTCACACTGTTATGTTCTATCACTTTAGTAATGTACACTTTAAATGTAGTTGGCATGTGATTGAGTTATCCTAAGAAGATTAAAACAGTTTATGAAAAACAAGAAATGGGGGACTATTTTTCATACAGAGAGACACAGCAGTGAAAATGTGAAAAGACATCTTTAGGAATAATGTAACTATCCAACAGTGTAAATACTGCTGGTGCATATGTCAGTCTTGGTGAAGGGAGGTGAGACGAAAGGTCTTTAGTTGCACTAGATGGACTAGCCACATCCTGAAAGGTCCTTATTTTCTGTAATATTTTATGTGTATGCACCACTAAACACAGCCCTTACTTTTTTAGTAGCTTCTAGTTAAGCAGTTATATCCCTGTTACCCAAAGTAAAACTGCTGTGCTATATCAGCCTTTCTCATAGACAATCCCCTCTCCCAAAGCAAGCAGATGAATTTGTCCTAGAGTCTGTGCTGAACATTCAGATTATAGAAGCCATTCAGTTCTGACAACTGCAGATTAGAAGTATTAAACTGCAGTAGGTCTGTAAAGGTCAGTAGCTTTCAGGGTCCCAGGCTTAATCCAGCAGATTTTTTTCAATCGCATATATTTACACAAGAATACATATCTTTATCCACATGAGATAATTGTTACTACTTTCAACTGAGATACTTTTGCTACCCTGCATATCCACATACTTTATTAGCGATCAACCTGAAAGAGAAAACAAAATTGCTGTCTGCTTGCCAAGGTGCATTCACAAATACACTGAAAAAATAACCAGGAATTATGCTCTCAATGGATATACTCATAGGATCCTAGACATTATAAGGCAACTGAGACACAAGGGCATTTCCACCTTGCCAGTACCCACCCATAGACTTTGCCCCACTTTTCAGGGAGGGTCAGGCTAGTCACACCAGACATGAATTTATGAACACCCATCCAGTTGTCTATCTCATTTTTAAAAGCAGAGGGTGTATCACACTGCTTATCTTGGACAAGAAGTCTTTTCCAGAGAAGGAGTACACATGGAAAGACAAATCTAGCCATTTTTTGTCTTATTTATTTGTTGGAGTAGATTTAAATCTCTGACCCTAGCGTCATCTGGACTGTTTGATTTACTGAGGTTATTAGAGTTCTTGGACTAAGGGAATTGTTACGGCCCTATAAGCAAGACACAGATCACCCGTAAGGAGTGTACATGAGACTGAGTATATGAATAACACCGATCACCCGTAAGGAGTGTACATGAGACTGAGTATATGAATAACACAGATCACCCGTAAGGAGTGTACATGAGACTGAGTATATGAATAACACAGATCACCCGTAAGGAGTGTACATGAGACTGAGTATATGAATAAGGCCTCAAGTCTTTCCTCATACTTTAGATCTTTGGCTCCTGACCTTTTAGCTACAAACCTCTGGGGTCTTTTCATTTGCTTGATATGACTAGTAAGGTACATCCAAAAGGGGGCATTATACTGAATAAAGGGTTTAATCAATGCAGAGTACAAAAGCTGAAGACTTTTGATCCAGAAAAAAATACCATTTGCTATGAGCTGCGGAAAGTAAAAGGATTTCCTAACCACCATCGCAATGTGATGGTCAAACATAACGGAGTTGTCCAGCAAGGTACTCGCGTTTCCCTCAACCTTTTAATTGTGATGTGGCATGTTATCTATGCTATAAGCTGTAGCTAGGGGGTGCATACCAAATGCTACAATGTTACACATTTTGGCATTGAGCTTGGGACCATTTTTAGTACACTAAGTATTGACTAATGTGTGTTCTTGCTCTTGCTAGAGTGCATGTATGGCTGGGGGGGGACTTGAAGACTATTCCCTGCTTGCAATCATCTGCAAACTTTGTTCACCAAAGATTCTCATTTGATAATTGGATATCTGAGAAGTAGATGTCAAACAGCAGATGTCCCAGCACAGATCCCTGCAGAAGTCCATTGATCACCTTCATACTTTCAGAGGATGCACCCCCAGCACTTACTGTGTGAGTCCTGTCTCTAAGCTAGCTAGATTTCCACCTAACCACATACAGGTCAGTTAGGAGCTCCTTCAATGCGTTTATTATATTTGCATGTGATATGGTATCAAATGCCTTGGTGAGGTCAAGGTATGCTGTCCACAGTCTACAGCCTGAGTGACCCTCTCAAAGAGGTTCATGGGATTCATTAGACAGACAAGCCAACCTGCTATGTGCTGAGTTGGATAAGATTTTCAATATCATAGTTAATTAGATTAGTTGAGATACATTCCTGGGCCTTGCATATAAGACGTATTAGGCTGATGGGTCTGTAATTCCCAGGATCTGTGGTGGGGCCACTCATTTGAAGTGTCATCGCAACAGTCTTGCACCACTCCCATGAGACAAAGACAGTTGTTAGGAGTAGGTTGAAGAGAATGAGGAGTGGGTCCACCAGTCCTTGCTTAGTGCTATTAATTAAGCAACCAGGTATGATTTCAGGTCTCATGGATGAGGCATTCTTAGTTTTGGAGAGTTCCTTTAGTACCTGCTCTTTCATGATAGTTAGTGGGTTCATACCATCAAAGATAAGTAGATTTGGAATAGATGTCTCTGGGGTAAGTTGGCACTAAATGTATTTGCCAGTATGTTGGCAATATCTATTGGATTGGAGTACTTATTATTGTTTTAATTAAGCCCTAAGCAATTTTGGGTTCTTATTTTTCTGATACAACTAAAGGACTTTTAGTTGTCTTTAACATCTGTAGTCTGTCATTTTTAGTTTTTTTTTGTCTAGCTGTTCAATGTTTTCCTTAACTTTGGGGTCATTTTTGTGCAGTATAGGTTTAGAACATTATTCTTTTTACTAAGTAGTTTATTTATGCTCGAGGACTAATACCGGTTTGCTTATAGACCTTTTCATTTGCTTGGATCTCATTGGGACTGCTGATGTAATGCATTCATCCAGGTGCAAGTAGAATTTTTCTGCATAATTCTTTGCAAGGTCAACATTATGGATAATACAATTTTACACAAATTTAGAGAGTTCATCAGAGAACTGTAGGAAATGTTTACATTTGAAGTCCTTGAATTCTATGATACTTGATTGTAGCAATTTGGGGATTCTGATGAAGAAGGTTATTAGTCTGTGATCTGACTTGACCAGTGAAGGAGATACCTAGAGGGTGGTACATATAGGGCTTAAGTTTGTTAAGACTGGGACAAGTATGCTGGTTGTCTAGTAGGTTCTTCAGCAATCAAATTAAGGGCATTTTGGTTTATAAAAACTATGAATTGTTGTGCATGTCCTATGTTAGTTGTATAGGTCCCCCATTTAATCATCAGATAGTTAAAATCACCTAGGATAACAGCAGTCCTACCTATAGAGAAGTCGTCAAAAATATGTTGGAATGTTATGCAAGTTTCTTTAGACCTGGAAGTAGTTCTGCAGCATGCTATGAAAAGATAGCTGCACAAATTCATCAGGATTGTTCACAGATTAGTATGGTGTGGTATAAAATGGCACTCAAGTAAATCAATAAATATATTTGTTTATAAAAAAAACTTGCACTCTTAGTTGCACACTACAGTACTGGAAAGCAGTTTACATGAAAAAGATTATCCCCGGGATTCATGATGCTTGCACCAGGTACAGGCGTAGCATTGGCATTCCAACACCAAATATGGCCGGCAAGCGATCCAGGTATGAGCTGTTTCCAAGTGCACTACCTGCGTAGGCTACGCCCGCACAGCTCCCGGCCCCTGTATGCGAATTACCCCAGTTGCGGCAGTGTATCATGCAGATGAAGGTATTTAGCGATCCAGGAAGTGGGGCAGGTGTAGTATAAGCATGCAGAAATGTAAACCGTAAAAAATGGTTTACATTTTTGCAAACATAAAATCGGAGCAATGACAGCCAGCCAAACACATGTATTATTATATATTTTTTTTTTTTGTTTGTTTGTTTTTTACATGTATTATATCGTTAATATATGTCAATGGCTAAATGTATAGCCATTGGCATAAAAACATGTACAAAATATAAAAAGAACATTTAATTTAATTTTTCGCACTATCGCGAAGATTAAGCGCAGGGCAGCAGCATGCAAACCAGATCGCAAGAAAAATAGAAAAATATATAATAAAACTGCAATGTAACACATATCATGATTTTCCCATAATAGTCAATGGCAGGCATGCTACACCACACCATGGTGCAAGGGTTGCTAAGGGGCTGTGACAGTGTTTTGCAGGGTAGCTAGGAATTATAGGCAATGCCATACAAATGAGAGGAGTAACAGTGAATCACAGATTCCCCTCTGGTGTAAGGATGCACCTCACAGCATAGCATTATAACACCGAGGTGTGCCCTTGAGATAGAAATGACATCAAGAGAGGGATGCTTCACCTTTGCTGTAAGCAGATTGGAGCATTACTAATCCAGTGTCCTGTAGTTAAGCAAAGCTGCAGGAAAGGGGTGTGTTGAACTGGCTATAGCTTTGCTTAACTGGGAGCACACAAGGTAACGGAGTATGCATGTGAGCGGAGATTAAAACGTGCTTAAACTCAGTAAACGGGTTTGCATGGTGCTCACCAGAGCTAAAACATGAAGGATATAGGTAAAGAATAAGGAAATGCTGCAGCATGGAAATTGGAGTACAAATGACTAATTAACACCTAGGAACCTACAGTGGGCCATTGACAACAGCTAACAAGGCTGCAGGCAGCTACCTGCAGAACAGGAAATGGGAGGGGCTGTACAGCAAAGAAAACAGTAAAGTGTCACAGCAGAACAAAGCAGATTTGCATTATATCAGCTACAAGACACATTTTGCAACACATGACTGGGTAGGGAAAGTACAAAACAAGAAAGACGGCAGGTGGAGGCATGCCAATAATGGAAGGGGATCCTGGTATAAAAGTGAATTAAAGGGCAACAGATTAATCAAGGCAGGCAAGCATAACTCCACACTAAAGGCCCCACACTTGCAGTACTCATTGTAAAACCCATAATTAAGATATCCTTCATCTGGAATTGCTCATACACACCCAATGACATCAGCAGCATACATAGCATAATAGTATAAAGTGTGAAAGCACCTCACACACACTTGTGTATTCCCATACACTCTACACCATTGGTGTATACAGACGGGGGACTTTTAATATGTACATGTTAGGGGCTGCCATAGCTTTGATCCACCGGCATGTGTTGGAGACTGAAGGTGGTGTGGAGGATGATACTCACAACCACCCCAGGCACTAGAGGAGGAGAAGAGTGCTCAGACCCAGGGTAAACTACCAGGGGCTACATGATCTGAAGACAGTAGAGCATTACAGTGTGGACAGGGACACCCTACAGCAACTTGTGGAGCTGTGCCAGCCATGCCTCAGAGCCAGAACAGAGGGGAACCCATCCCAGTGGATACAAAGGTATGTGTGAGCCTTAGAATACTAGCTACAGGTATCTTTCAAAGGTCAACTGGGGATATCATGGGGATCTCACAGCCATCAGCATCCAGGGTACTCCACCAGTTCCTGGATGCCATGTTACCACATGCCAATGAGCATATATACTTCCCCCGAATGCAGGAGGAGTTGGCCAGCAATATTCATCTCTTCCACCATGTGGCAGAATACCCGGAGGTACTGGGTGCAGTAGACTGCACGCGCATACACATCAAGTCACCACCTGATGAGCAGGGTAGGCGCTACATAAACCACAAGGGATACCCTTCCATCAACTGCCAGGTCGTGTGCAATGCCCAGGGAATTATCATGGATGTATGTGCTGGCAGCTCTGGAAGCTATCATGACTCCCACATCTGGCATGCCTCACAGCTGTATCAGGTATTTGCCAGGGGGGACATCCCATATGGCCACCTGGTGGGGGATGCTGGCTATGCACTGGAACCGTGGATGATGACTCCCATCAGAAATGCACACACACCCATGCAAGAACACCATAATGAGGCACACTCACAAACCAGAATCATCATAGAGCATGTGTTTGGGATGCTTAAATCATGGTTCTGTTGCTTGACCATATCCCATGGAGCCTTGCAGTAGTCTCCAGACACATGTGCCCACATCTTCATAGTATGTGCCATGCTACACAATATGATCCTGCGGAAACAGCTGCAGCAGGGACAGAATGGTGAAGACCCTCACAGCCCACCACCATTGTCAAGGGCCCCACAGGCACAGAGGTACTCATTCATTGAACACCCTGAGCCAGCCCCAGTAGGCAGATGGAGGCATGCCCAGTATGCCCATGCCTTGGCAAGAAGGGATTGTATAGCACACACACTGACAATGTAGGCACCTAGGGACTGACACCTTTCACCACCTGCACATACAGTAAAAATGGATGGCACACACACAAGACTACCTGTAAATTGTCATGTATAGGCAGTCTGCTGTGTGCATCCAACACAGGCAGTCCTCAACTATTGCACACACAACTGCTGTTGGCACAAGGTTAGTCAACACCTGAACAGTAAATTAAGCTATCAGCATGTGCTGATACTGTATGTATAGATTCAAAGGTTCATAGGTAGGTACATGGCTAACTGCCTGAGGGCATTCATAAGCCTAGCCAAAATGTGTCAGCTTTTGCCACCCAATCGATTAATTAATTGTCCCTCTGTGGAGCAGAGCCAATGGCAGGATCTCTGGGGTGTATCTACTGTTCCCCATCCACTCTTCAAGGTTTCTCATGAGGAGTGTTAGTGAGGGTCTCTGTATAATGTAATTAGGGCTGTAGTTTCAAAGCATGGGGAGTTTCTGTGACAGGAATCTGTCCCTCCAGCATCTTCTAGTTATTGTTGTGGCAAGGTTTAGCTCACTACAGCGTGTGGCTCACTGTGATATGGATTCCCATAGGTGAAGCATATCCATTAAGCCTGAGTTGGACATGGCTTTGTTGGCCAGCAGAGATCAGCTCTGAGTAAACGAGATGCCATTGAGTAAAGCTGGAGTTTATTCAGTCTGGCTGCATAGAACATATGTGTGATGCCAGTAATCCTCTTGGCGAGGTATGTTCGTGGACCTTACAGCTCTGGGAAATGTCTTCTGAGGTACATCCCAAATGGGTTATTATACTCTATCATGGGACTGATGAGTGATGAGTAAAGGGGCACTATAACCTCAGTATGTCTAGATGTGAACCCTTTAGTAATCAAATGGCCTACATAGAAGGATGTCCTAACTACTTTGGAGATATGATTGTCAAAGGAGAGATCACTATCTACCTTAGTCCCCAGATACCCTATTACTTCATCTGTATTAAACTGGCTGCCACTTATGTGTTAATATGTGGGTGTTTAGTTTTCCAAAATGGAATGACCATGCAGTTTGTGGCACTTAGCTGTAGTCCATGACATTGACAGCCTGTGTCGGTCTCTGTGAGGCCCCTTGAAGGATGTCTGTGTCAGCTGGACTGTTAATTATGGCTCCCAGTTTGCAGTCATTGCCAAACATGGTCAGCCATAGTCCACCTGTGTTTGCATGTACCTCTGAGAAGTATATGCCAAACAGTAGGGGTCCCAGGACTGAGTCCTGTGGGACACCAGTTGTGACTGGTTAAGAGTTGGACCTGGAGGCTGCTAGTCTTACCATGTGGGTTCTGTGTGTAAGCCTGTTGGCAGCCCATCCTGTGATGTATGGATTTATGTACAGGCTGGTGAGGCTATCAATAATACCTGAGTAGAGAATGGTGTCAAAAGACTTGGCAAGGTCCAGGTAGTAAGTGTGAACCACCTCTCCCCTCATCTAATGTTTTGGTGACTGTCTGTAAGATGTCAAATAGGTTCAGTAGGCATGATCTGCACTCAACCAAGCTGACCTGGGTTGGGTCAAGTGTTTGGAGGTTACCAATGTCGTTGTCAATAACTGCCATGAGGATGCACTCCATAGCTTTGCAGACCAGGCTAGTCAGGCTTATGGGGTGGTAGTTACCATGGTCAGTTGTGTTTCCACCTTGGTTGAGTGAATAACCATTGCTATGCACTATTGTATGGGCATGTAGCCTGTGTAGAGGCTGAGGTTGAAAAGTTTAATTAGGTGTGTGTGGGGGGGGGGGGGTTAGTTTGTCCTGTAGTCTTTGCAAGATGCAGACTGGGACACCATCTGCCTCCATTGACGCTGTGTTTTGCCATCTGAGAGGGCCATTTCCACCTGTGTGTCTCTGATGTCTGGGATACTGTACTTTTTGGGTATTGTTGTGGGCTATTTAGGAGGTGAAGTTTGCAATGAATGTATCTGCAAGGATGTTGGTGATATCAGTAGGGAGAGTATATTTTGTGCTATATTGCACTGGCACAGTGCAAATCTGTGTGTTACGACTTAGATCCTTGACATACCCAAAGAAGGCTTTGTGGTTATCTTTCAAATCCCTGCTTATTTTCCTGTTGATGTTAGCCTTGGATGATTTCATGAGGGACCTCTGTTTCTTACTAATACTGGTCAGGGATGTCTGCCCTTCTTGGGCGTTGCTGTTTTCCTTGGACTACTGTCCTACTTCTGTTGTATAGCCTGTTTATTGCAGGGGTCCACCAGACTGGTGTCCTTGTCTAGGAGGAGCGAGTCTTGGTTTACCAGTGATGGCATGATCCATACATCCTTGTAGGTGCTTATAGAGTGCATTTGCAAATCTTTCTGTATCTTGAGCAGTGTTTTTCCTTAGTGTGGGGGCTGTGAAACCTCCCACCTCTGTCTTTAGTAGTGTGAATTTAGCTGTAGGAAAGGTATTCACTGTGGTTTCCTTGGGGGGGGGGGTTGGATGTAGAAATCATCAGTGAAAAGTCCATGGTCAGATCTAACCAGTGACCGGCTTACCTCTGCTGTGGTGCACCTGTCACCCATGTTGGTGATTACCACTTCTAGTATGTTTCCACCTCTCGTTAGGGAGTTTAGCATCTGACAGAGGGCATATGAGGTGATAAATTCCAGGAAGCGCTGGGCCTGGAAGCGAGTACTCAAGTACATTTCCCAGTTAATGGTAGGGTAGTTGACATCGACCAATATGATGGTGTTTGGTAGGACTGTCATGTTTTCCACTGTCTCCAGGTAGGAGGAGTGGTGGTCCTGGGTCATGGAGGGTGATCTTTAGCAGGCCACAGTTTGCACTACAGTTGTGGCTGATGTTAGCTGCACATGGATGATCTCAGAGGTATCATGCTGACCCACTAACCTGGAGGTGTAGGTATCCCTGATGAATATGGATACACCCCATCCATGTCTGTGTCAGTTCATGTTCTGTAGCCAAAATGTGTGGTATGGGTTGTAGTCTGGTAGTGCTGGTGTGCTCTCAGGAGCCTTAAAACACATCTCAGTTACTGCACAGATGTCGATGTTGTCCATACGGAGGAGTGCTGTGAGTGTGTGCATGTTGTGATTACAACCTCTGGCGTTGAGTAGCATACCCCCTCAATGATTCTGCTATTGTGTTGTTTATGGAGGTGGGAATCACCTCTGAAAATTTCCTAAAACAGGAACCATGGGGCACCAGTAGCCTTGGCCAGTATTCCAAAGCCTAAGGCTGACACATAAGCCGGTATGGTAGTGTTGCATGCATGTTACTCATCTGTGCTTGTTTCTCATTTTTCCTGTAGGCAACCTACTGGTCAGCAATGGAAAGCCTTAAACTTATACAAGTCTTCTAGCTTCCAAGATAGGCTTTTGGAGTGATTAAGTATCAGTGTTCTGTATGTTCCTGCTGTACTTAACTGTTTTCTGACTACATGGTGACTTTTCACTGTATATTGTGATCTGAAAGCTCTGTTTATTCACATATTATGTCTGTGATGGCCTGCACTTTAGAGGTTCACAGATATGTAGTAGGCTATCTGCCCAAGGGAATTTAGAAGCATAGCTACAGTGTGCTGGCTTTCTCTGCACCATTGATGAACTAACTGAGCCTCTGTCAAGCATAGCCAATAAAGTGATTCCAGGCAGAGTTGCCAGAAGCTGTTGAGGACTGGGGTGGTGGAGAGTGATAGGGGCACTTAGTGATCTAAAGAGGGCATGTTAACGTGAAACATCAACACCATTCAATTTCCCCAACTGGTCTTGCAGCTATAAAACTGGAGGGGTCCAACCACCCCCTGACTGTATGGTTCTGGGACACATGATCCCAGTGGTGTATATTCTGTTACCCATTCACACATCAAGGTTTCTCATGAAGTGTGTCAGTGAGGGGCTATGCCTAATGTAGTTGGGAATTTAATTTAAAGTCTCTCATTTCATTTGTTATGTTTTTATTTCAAGAGTAAGTGAAGCTCAGTGGGTTTGGGCGCCTCCGCCTTTTGCTTAGCCTAGCTCACACATAGAAATCATCTAAATAGGAAATAGGCAGAAGCAACATTAATGTCAATAGTGTAATGGTTACAGCATTTGTATGATATCTGTGCATTCCTGGTTCAAATCCCAATAAAGTCAGAGATGTTTTTCATGTTAGAAAGTATACCTTAACCACAGCTTGCATATCTGGGTAGTATGTTCAGTATAATAAACATTTGAAACACCCATATATACCCATGTGTGCTTGAGCGTAAAGTCAACAGAGCATGTCATGTTATGTAAGCACATAGTGAGATGTTACTTCACTGAAATGAATATATCCTGAGTAGTTAGCAGATGTGGCCATGTATGCGCGCACAGGTTATACGTTTTAAAGTTTTTTTAACTACTGCTTTAATGTCACACAAACTATTGTAAACATGCTTACCACTGCTTAAATGAGAAGGAGTAAAACGCATTTTTAAAGCATTACAGGTGTTGAACCCTGGACCATGCACACAATAGTCATGGGACTTACCACTAATCCATCTGAGCTGTATACATATTTCATGGTCTTTAGACTATACCTTATACTATAGGCATTCCACAGTACTGACCACAAATGGGACAGTCACTTTGTGTACATATGTGCAGTACATTGTAATGTACTGTAGTTTGTGAATCAACATTTATAAGTCTACATATGTATAACTGTTACAAATTAATACTAAATATATATATATATATATATATATATATATATATATATATATATATATATATATATATATATATATATATATATATACATGTCAGTGATGTCTGCACATAGATAGAAATGTATATATATACAGTTACAGCTATAGCCATATATATATAAACATCTATGAACACACTTTGTGACACAGAAGAAATCCAAAGGAATTGAAATGCACACAAAACACATGCAGCTCTGCTATTATAACTATTAATATTAACTTAATTCACCATGGAAGGGATGGTTGTTGTGTATGTGGAGATTGGGGTGTGGGAGGAATGATGGCAATGAAATTATGCATCAAGAAGAGCCTTGGTTGGATTATCAGTAAGTGAAATGGAGGGTGTACATGGAGTATGGGGACAATATAAAAAATAAACAAAACAAGAACCATTCCCATCCAAAATGCACCCTGTCAGGGCACATTGCAACACTTAATTCCACAAACATATGGACATTAACATGTATCATACATATGTACACCAACTGACTGTCACATTTGTTTTCAGTAGTGAGGAATGCCCATAGAAAAATGTATATTCTAAACACCATAACATTTGTACATATCTCAGATGCCTTAGTGGTAAAGACAGTGACTGTGGTGTTCATGGGCCCGGGTTCAAGGGCTGTTAATTTATTTTGAGGGCCAGAATAAGGGCTGTCGAATGCAGGTTGATTAAAGCACTTCTAAGCAGTTGTAAGCGGTTTTGCGTGGGTTTGCGTGATGGGAAAAGCGGTGCTTAATCACGGTTAAATGGATAAGCGCTTCACAGGTTTAACCTTTCCTTAAAGTCGCACAGACCAAAGGCAAACCCACTTACAACTGCTTAAACGGGCATTAATCACACTTTCCTACCCGTGCCTGTTCTGAGAGGTAAAATAATAACCGCTTCAGGATTAGAACCCACAACCATGTACACCATCCTCAGAGTAACATACCACTAAGCTACCTGAGATGTACCTATGCCAGCTGTGTATTCAGACAGGTTAAAATAGAAAAGGGAGGATTGTGTGGAAATAGGACAAACTGCCATGTACCCAATGAAAGTTGTATGCTATATATATATATATATATATATATATATATGTGTGTGTGTGTGTGTGTGTGTGTGTGTGTGTGTGTGTGTGTGTGTGTGTGTGTGTATATATATATATATATATATATATATATATATATATATATACATAGAGAGAGAGAGAGATGGAGAGAGATACATAGACAGATGTCAATATATAGAGATATAAATATATATGTAGATATATAGATCTATGGAGGTACAATTTCAATTTTTCCCTTAGAACTTCTCTACTTGCAATCTAAACAGTCTATTCTCTATCTCAATAGCTCAGCACTTGCTCCTAAAGCATTTTTATATAGGTAAAGTACTTGTATACTAAACAAAGTACTACATTAGCCTAGAATCCCCTTGAGTACCCATTTCCCTATAGGTCCCTTCTGACTCAGTTACACAGCAAACTTTTTCACTTTTTCTAGCATGTCGAACGGTCAGTTGCTAGCGTCCTCTCCTGTTCAGCTGGTGAATCTGGGCATCTTGAGGCAATGTTACAATTGCCTCATGTACACAGACAACCCACTCCTTCTCCCACAAAACACAAATACATGTGAGAGATGCAACTATATAGCCAAACTGGAGGCTGAGCTCTCTCAACTCAGGACTGGAAAGACCAGACAGGAGGAGAAGGAAACCACGCACACCACAAACCCAGTTTCACATAGAACTATCACAACTGCAAAACAAACACATAAACACACAAAGACATACTCGGAGGCACTGATCAAAAGTCTACCAAAACTACAGAGGCCTCCAAAGCAGACACCCAAGCAACTGCCACCTCAGGACATAAGACATGCAACACATAGTTCTCAAAGTCAGTGTGCTAAACAGTCACAGCCCTTAAGGCCAAACACAATGCCAGACACACTTGTTATAGGTGACTCCATAGTCAGACACACTGACGTCCCACTCACCAGACTGAACAAGGAAAAGATCACAGTTAGCTGCCTGTCAGGTGCTAGAATCCGCCACATAACACAAGCACTCAGGTCACTCCACAGCAAGTACAAGTATGACTCAGTCATTGTCCATGCCGGTGTGAACAACCTGAGACGTACCTCCCTGGACTACATGAAAAGAGAAATAGAGCTCTCAGATTATGTAGCCCAGGCCGGTATGACCCTGACCCTGAGCAGTATCCTACCCACACCAAGAATGATGCCACAATACAGAGACAAAATGATCAGCTTTAATAATTGGCTTAATTACTGGTGTCATTCTAAGGGGATCCAATGTCTGTCTGCCTGGGATGACATGCTTGACAAGCCACGCTGCTTCCAAGGGGCGGCTTGCACCTGTCACCCTGGGCTTCCGGATATTGGCAAAGGCTCTTGCCACCCCATAGTGCCTTTTTAGGCAAGGCTCAAATGATAAACCTACCGCCTAGAAAAAAAATGGAGAAAAACTAAGGTAATACCGCTCAATGCCAGAAGTCTAAACCTCAAGATGCACGCCCCCGAAGCCCTCCTCAGTATGGAGAACATCGATGTTTGTGCTGTGACTGAAACCTGGTTCAAGGCTCCTGAGAGCACCCCAGCACTATCAGGTTATACCTCATATCATGCGTTCCGGCCCCAAAATCCGGACCGAACTACAAAAGGAGGGAGTATCCATATTCATAAAGGATACCCACACCTCCAGGTTAGTGGCAACGCACGAAGCATCGGAGACCATCCAGGTGCAATTAACCATAGGTAAAACTGCCCTACAGTTTGTAACATGCTACAGACCACCTTCTCAAACTCAGGAAACCCACACAGCCTTCTTGAAGACACTGGAGAGTATAAATGTCTCTCCAAACACCATCATATTGGGTGACTTCAACTACCTAAACATAGACTGGGAACATTACTCAAGCCCCAACACCCTAGCCCAAAGGTTCCTTGAGTTCATAAACTCAAATGCTATGGAACAACTACTCACCATTCCCACAAGAGGAGAAAATATACTAGACCTGATCATCACAAACATGGGGACAAAATGCTCCACACCGGAAGTATATCCTCATTGGTGAGATCAGACCATAAATTAATCTCACTGGAGATCCACATCCCGCCCCACCCCCAGCAAAAAAGACCACAGTGAAAAACTTCTCAAAAGCAAACTTCACACTTCTTAAGACTGGAGTGGTATCCTTCAAGGCCCCCGAGCCAGTGGAAACCACAACCCACGCTGCTGAAACCCTTACAAATGCCTTCTACGAGCACCTCCAGGAATGTATGGATCAAGCAATCCCTAATAAAATCAAGACCCTTTCCACCAAAGGCAGGCGCCCGGTCTTGTGGACTCCAGCCATAAACAAACTCTACAACAAGAGGAGAAAGCTACTACATGACAGAGCAAAATCCCTAAATGGGAAGGCATCTCTGATCAATACTAGCAAAAACTACGATCACTCATAAAATCATCCAAGGCCAACTTTGAGAGAAAAATCGCTAATGACACAAAAGACAATCATAAAGCCTTCTTTAGCTATGTTAGAAACCTGGGTGGAAACTCCCAGATATGCTCAGAATTAGTCCAAATGATAAAAAATCACTGAACCCACAGACATTGCCAACATACTGGCAGACAGGTTCAGTGCAAATTTCTCCCTCCCTCCCCCAAAAGGAGAAATATCTATCCCACCAGAGTCTAGCCTCCCAAACATCTCAGATGCCCAGGTGAGAGCTGCTCTCTAAAGCAAAAACACAGCATCAATAGGACCGGACGGTGTCCCCGGCTGTGTGCTACACGAACTCAATGAGGAACTAAACCCACACATAAGGCTGCTGTTTAATCTTAGCTTTACTACAGGATACGTACCCAAAGAATGGCGTCACGGCAACTGTGGTCCCACTCCACAAAGGCGGTGCTTCTACGGACCCTGAAATTACCGCCCATAAGCTTGCCGAGCCTTGTCTGCAAAGCTATGGAGAGGATCATAATGGAACTCATAAATAAAGACACTGGGGACCTACAGACACTGGATCCTACCCAATTTGGCTTTGTCAAGGGCATATCCTGCCTCTTGAACTTGGTTGACTTTTTCAAAACAGTCACTAAGGCCATTGATGAGGGTAAGGCAGTTCACACAGCCTACCTTGACCTAGCAAAGCATTCGACACAATACCCCACTCGGGCATCATAGAAAAGCTCACCAGCTTAGATGTAAACCCATATGTCACAAGATGGGTTGCAAACTGGCTCAAGGACAGAACACACAGGGTTAGAGTTGCTGGTGCCATGTCAGACTCTAAGCCGGTCACGAGCGGTGTCCCACAGGGCTCAGTCCTGGGCCCCTCTTGTTCGGCATTTATTTTTCTGAAGTGCAGGCAAACATAGGGGATTGTGGCTGACAAAATTTGCAGATGACTGCAAACTGGGCACCATAATTGACACTCCATCAGACACAGACATCCTCCAGAAAGGTCTCATAGAAATGGATAACTGGTGCCAGAGCCATGGCCTTAAGCTAAATGCCAAAAATGTATAGTCATACCCTTTGGGAAAAACAAGGTAACCCTAATTACCACATAGGTGGTAATCCATTAAACACGGAAGAAGTTTTCAGGGACCTGGGGACCCAAGTTGACAGTAACCTCTTTTGACACTCACATTGCCAAAGTGGTTAGGAAGACCTTCTACATTGCCCACCTGATCATGAAGGGATTCACATCCAGATCAGGAGAGGTCATTGTACTCCTGTACTCTTCACTTATCAGACCAATGATTGAGTACAACGCCCCATTCGGAATGTACCTTACCCGACACCTGCAGCAGTTGGAAAGACCCCAAAAGTTCCTCACCAAAAGGATAAAGGGGCTCAAACATATGTCATACAATGCCCGACTGAAAAAACTCCAGCTCTATTCAGTCGCATACCGTCTGCTCAGAGGTGATCTGTGCCTGACATACAAGGCCATGTCCAACCCGAATTAATGGACATGCTCCACCTCAAAAAATCCAAATCCACCAGAGCCACGAGAGCAAGAGACTTAAACCTCAACACGGATATAAATAGGACGTGCTGGAGGGACAGATTCATCACCCAGAGACTCCCTACACTATGGAACAGAATCCCAGTCCATGTGAGGCAGAGCCCCTCACTGACTCTGTTCAAGAGAAATCTTGACGAGTGGATGGGAGATTGTAGGTTTACCCCGGGAATCATCTCTGTATCACTGCTGGACAGAGGCACAGCAAACTAATGGGTATAGTATTCTCATCCTAAGGGGTGGTGAAAGCCACACACACTCTGGCTAGGCTTATAAATGCCCTAGGGCAGATAGCCTAGTATGAACCTATGAACCTATGAACATATAAACATATGCAATTATATCTCTATATACACACACACACACACACACACATATATATATATATATATATATATATATATATATATATATATATATACACATACATACATACATGTGTGTATACAGCATCTGAAGTGTTCCTGAAGTGTTCAAATCTGAGTATAACATGGACCATAGCAATCACACATTATGCCACCCCCAAACAATATGAAGATAACATATGAAGAGTATATGGCAATACACTATTACAAATATGTTCTATGGACATGAGCCAAATAGGGTTAGTCACCAACACAACTACAAAGACTGCAAATATCCATGACAGAAATACACAGACATCTTTCATGTAGCAAAACTTTATTATATTCCGAAATATTGCCAAAAGTATTCAAGGACTAACAATACCTGCATGCTATACAGGAAGCATTTAACAGTGCCTTAATGAATCAGCCTGCAATTACCATAGTATCAGTCCACTAAGGGATAGGTGTTCACATAGGGAAAGAACCCGCACACACATATAGAATATGTATAAAAGCAGTTCTTACACACCTGCATCTGCTATGTACACCCACCAACATCTTCCCCGCACCCAAACTAATTACAAAAATACATACTGTCATACCATAACCAATTATTCACCCACTGTACAACATCTGCTGAAACCTTAACATACCAGGACAGAGACAAACTAACATGACCCTATGTGAAATAGTTGCTGTTTTACAGTGGAACAGCTGCTGATGTTACAGGGTTTGTTTGAACTAATCCTGTTGTAGAGGGTTGAAAAGTAATTACACCAGCACACTATAATACACATTTACACCAATCTAAATATGTCTGGTGAGCACACTGTAAACCCCCTAACATTATATGCATAGCCATACAGCCGTGAGCTGGTTAAACATCCTGGCCAGACAGAAACATATGCAGAAGTATTAGGTACAGACAAACCATGCACAAGTAGCAATGTTCAGAAATATAACAGCAGTACTCACATGTAGACCAAATCTTCTAGGCATTACACACAATATATTTCTGTTTGTCTCCATATAGCTGTTGCAATAGATTACAGACAGCACTTCCAGACTGTCTTCCTCACAAGTAAGGCAAAGGGACAGCACCCAAGTGGAGTACTCAATTATACTCAACCGTTGCCATGGTATTGGCTAAGGGAGTAGCTGCACAGGTGATGTGCATATAATTAACTACTGCGGAGCACCAATTGGTGATCAGGATAGCACATGTTACTGAACTCTAACTATAAAAGGATGTCTTGTCACACATTCAAACCATCTGTATCTACCTGCAGAATAGTACAAAATACCCAACAGAAAATCAAAACACAAACCAAAAACGATTAATTTTCCAGTTAATAACACCTCCAATTACTAAGAAGGTATTTATAACATTTAGTATGTCTGTGTATGTAGTACCTGTTCAGTAATAATTACAGTGTAATCAATGCATATAGTGGAAATAGATATCTTGTAGCGGTGTATTGTTGAGCAGTAGTAACGCTTGTAGTATTCTATGTGTGTCGTACTGTAGGTCACAAGGCAAACTCCTCATACACAACAATGGATGATATATATGGGCTTGGAATTCACCAGTTCTTTTCCAGTCACTGTCAGTGTCAGGGTTGGTCCAACAAGTATGTGCTATAACAGGAGATAGTATATGTTGATATATTGTAACAGTAGACATATGTGTGGGTGTATTAGTGAAATGAACGTCAAAGGTGGGCTTACTTTGCAAATATGATTTGCATTGTGGGATATTGTGCCAATAACTGTGTAATGCACAGTATTTCAGGCAGATCTGTATTCCATTTTACATAGCGTTTCTGTTATGTTATGCAAACATTAGTTATGTCTATTGGTGATTACAATACTCAATAACAGGATACATATGACTTATATTCATCTGACAGTTTAGCAGCATGATAGCAAAGAAAAGTGGAAGAGCTAGGTAACTATCCATGCACATAAGACAAACCTAATGTTGGGACGTGTTCTATTATTGTTCATATATTTAATTGGTTGCATATTTACATACCTTGTTCATATACCATTGTTGGTGGCCTGTTGCCATCAATGTAACTGGTATGCTGTTTCAATGCTTACTGTTGTTCCATTTATGCATGTGCTCTGCTTGCTATGCAACTGTTTCAAATCTATTGTTTTGGGTTAATTGGAACACCCACGCATGCTGTTATAACTAATTTTTAAATGTTTTGCTCATGACTAACCAATATATTTTGGAAAACCTCAACACCATCGAATGTTTGGGAAGGAAGATCCCAGCGGATCTGCCTGTCCCGCCTCATCTGGCCATGGCACCAGGCCCCAGCATGTCTGGGACCCAACCCAGAACATCCTCCGCTGCTGGTCCTGCACCACCTTCGGATGGAACCACCTCAGGGGATGGGGCCCATCCACCCCAGGTGCAAGTGTGGAGAGAAGCCCGTCACCGGCCACATGTTCCAGGGTCTGGTGCACAGTGCCATCTGCTCAGAGCTGGATGGATGGCTGAGCCAGGTCTAGGGCCACCTAGCTCATCTTGAGGGGCAGCCTGCCCCTGCTGTCCAACTCCCAGCACAGCCACCCTTGGGGCCATGAAGGTGCAGTGGTGACTGCCCATAGATGGGGATCTCAGTCCCATTATATCCATTTGGGGGTCATGGGCCTCTGATTCCCAACCACCCTCCCCATTCAAGTTGTTTACCCCCTCATGTCTCATATACCACCCCTGTCTGCTGTCTTGTGTGTCTTATCTGTCTGCGAATGCAACCTATCTGACCCAGCCTACCTCCCCAAACATACCTACAGCCCTTCCCTAACATCCCACTCTCAACTTAAAAAAGAAGGGACATCTGTCCAGCAAAAAAGTCATTGCCCCATACATAGCAATACATTTCATCCCCATGTGCAGTGACGTAAATCAATCTACCCTCAAATTACTCTGTAAATATATGTTGCTGACACCCCTCCCTGTGGGGTGTGGGGCTGTAAAGTCCAAATTTCCCACATCAGTCACAGCCGTTGCTGAAGAAGAAATGCAGAGCTATGGTCCTTTCCTACAACCATCCTGCACATCCCTAGCTGTTTTCCCCTAATGTTTTACCACCTGCTTGCCCCCATTTCACCACTTTCCTATCAGCCTTTTCTCTTTGCTTTATTTAAAATTGGCATAGGTTTAAGTAGGAATAAGCGCTGCTAAGCGAAGCTAAGAGGACTTAAGCAACTCTTAGCATCGCTTAGCTTCATGCAAAACCACACAAACCCATTTACAACTGCTTAAAAGTGCCTTAATCAGTCTGACTAAATCAGCCCCTGTTCTGCCCAGAAACAAAATAATCAGCTCTTGCAGGCCTTGAATCCAGGACCCTATACATTACAGTCACAGCAATGCACCACTACACCATATGAGCTGTGAGATTTACTCATGCTTTTGTAAATATATTATGCATTATGGTCATTTCAATACTGTATCATTCATACTGGCATCCGTAGAGTATCTAAATGTATATGTCCGGTCAAACTGCATTTGTGGGTGGGGATTTTTAATGCACGCACGTGCACATCTATAGTAAATGACAGCCAATTGTGGAGTATCAGAGCTTGTACTGTACATGTGCAGAAACACATCATTTATCCTATACCAATGCCACATGTGAGTCTGCTGACAATACCTCTCCCCCATAACTACATAGGTCCCTCTAGGCTGGATATGGAACAGCAGCCTGAAGCCGGTAAATATGGAAATGTCTTGTTGTGGCTCACCAATACCCTAGGCATGTTAAGGGCATGCATTTTTCCATGCACACAACTGTTACTCTTAGCCATACTGCAGTATGTGCATGTTCACATGTGTTGGGGTTAACTGCAGTGCATTACAGTGGCCATCACAGCAGCCTATTTGCAGGAACTGTAACATTTCTGTAGGTGTTGACACTGTCCTATACAGGTGTACATCAATAATGTGTACACAGGTGCAGTGTGTGTTAGGTGAAGGTCCATCACCTACTACCACTCCTCACGTATCTCAGAGGTATATATTAGTAGCAACATTAAGTGGACATAGCTGCACTGCATGTTGTTGAGGGCCTGCCCAGAGTGTGTATGTTGTGGTCTGATTGTGTGTCATGCACGTCATCATTCAGATATTGTGTGGCTGTATAATGCCTTTGTGCCACCTCACCTGTGTGTATGTGTGTGCGTGTGTGTGTGTGTGTGTGTGTGTGTGTGTGTGTGTGTGTGTGTGTGTGTGTGTGTGTGTGTGTGTGTGTGTGTGTGTGTGTGTGTGTGTGTGTGTGTGTGTGTGTGTGTGTGTGTGTGTGTGTGTGTGTGTGCATGCGTATCAGCAAACCTTATAGTGCATGTATTCATTTACATATGTTGTCTTCCCCTCACAGGTGAACGTGGGGGTCGTGTCCCTCCCACTCACAACCTAATGTCAGTGTCTCTGTGGACTCTGATGATGATGGTGGTCATATTGAGGCATAGATGGGGTTGTCAGGGGCTGAATATGTGCCGTCGGTTGGTATCCCACTTTCACCCACAATGTCCCCACACACAGTCAGTATGCCCACACATACCCATTCCCCAGCAGCCACAGATAGTGGACAGTTGGAAGGTGGTGGCATGGAACAGTCTAGTGTGGTGACTATGGCAAGTGTGAGTGTAGACACTAGCCATAGCCAGAGAGCAGGAGAGGTCCCACACAGATGGATGGACAGGGGTGCTCAAAGGAGGTCTGCTGCCCATCAAGCCCCTGCAGCAAGTGACACAGCAGGAGTCACCAGACACATGTTTCAGTACATCATACAACACCAGAAGGATGCTCAGAGTCATGAATGCAACACTTCCTGCTATTCGTGATAACCTCCATGACCTTGGTGATGCCAAACATGATTATGCTGATGTTGTGGATAGACAATGGGGTGAGACATTATCAATCCTCAACTGTGCAATGTCTGTGCTGGAGCATGTGGTGGAAGTAGGGCATTGGCCATGTGGATGTAGGTCAGCAACAAGATCAGCTGAGAGTCCACGGGGCTGTCCACATTCACACTACCATAGTGGCAGCACCACCAGCATTATCAAAGGGAGGGTGCTGTCCACACCACAAAGGAACGGGCCATGGGCAAATGGTCCTGGCAGGTCCAGTCAGGGACACAGATCCAGCAGCCAACACTCACCATCGGGGAGAAGTACTGCATCTGGCCTTAGGCCTGGTGGTGCCAGTGAGACTCCTGGCAGAACTAGTTCCCATGTACATGGTCAGAAACAGTGAACTGTACATCCTGCCATGTACAGTCCATGGCTGTCCAACATACCCTAGTGTAGGGCAACCACATGGCTTGAGTGTGTGCATACAAACACTCACACATCTCTTTCACAGGCACATCACCACCAGACATACACAGCACCTCTGCATGTCCAAGTTAGACAACAACTCTCCAAACACACACACACATGATATCAACCTTATGGCCCAGCCTAGGCCTCTGGCAAACCCACATCACACCCTGGACATATGATGATACCTGTGCCACATCCCTGTTATCCATACCACATGTGCAGGGACATGCTAAAATGGGTCTGATGCACAGTGTGAATATAGTACAGTGCAGTAATGTAACGCTGTGTAAGGTGCTGTCTGCTGGCAATTGTTATGGGTACATATCAAAGTGTATGTACCTTTTTACCCATGATGCATTATTGCTGTTAGTACTGCTTACTGAATGTAGTCTCACATGCTGTATTCTCTTTGTTTTCCAGGTGTCTGTGTGTCTGAAGGCTGTGGGCCTGCTGACATTACCAACGAGGAGTATGGCAGGGTGGAAACACAGTGACTTTTTAATAGCCAATGTATAGCTGTATATGTACATGTTTACCAGGTGTGTATGCATGCTGCCATCTGTGAGGGACACTGTTGGTAGGCAGTGTGACCTTGCATACATACCCTTTGACACAGCCAGCAAGCCTTAATACATGTCACCTTGGTGTTCTGTAGTCCCACATGCTTATACATACAGAGCAGTTTACTTGAGTACTAGCACTAGGTTCCTCACAAGCCTAGCCATTACCTTAACCCCAACAGGTTCACCTATCTTGTGGACACCAGGTAGTCACAGGGCCTTCACATGTCTACATATTGCACACATGTAGGCAAAACACAATGTGTGTGACATTATCAATTGTGGAGTGTGGGACAAAACTTGTATTAATGTGACAGTTGACAGCACATAGCATGCCCACGGCAAGTGTAACGCACAGGACATCCTCTGGTTTCCTAGTATGACACCTTCTTTGTGTGACATTACCTTAGCTTACAGTATTTCTCATGACATTAAAGTGCTTCGGATGTGCAGTCACCTTATATTATAGGCATTCCACAGTACTGACCACAAATGTGACAGTCATTTTGTGTACATATGTACAGTACATTGTAATGTACTGTAGTTTGTGAATCAACATATACAAGTTTACATATGTATAACTGTTACAAATTAATACTATATATATATATATATATATATATATATATATATATATATATAGATAGATAGATAGATAGATATAGATACATGTCAGTGATGTCTGCACATAGAAATATATATATATATATATATATATATATATATATATATATATATACAGTTACATATAGCCATATATATAAACATCTATGAACACATTTTGTGACACAGAAGAAATCCAAAGGAATTGAAATGCACACAAAACACATGCAGCTCTGCTATTATAACTATTAGCATTAACTTAATTCACCATAGAAGGGATGGTTGTTGTGTATGTGGAGAGTGGGGTGGGGGGAGGAATGATGGCAATGATATTATGCATCAAGAAGAGCCTGGGTTGGATGATCAGTAAGTGAACTGGAGGGTGTACATGGAGTATGGGGACAATATAAAAAAGAAACAAAACAAGAACCATTCTCATCCATAATACATCCTGTCAGGTCACATTGCAACACTTAATTCCACAAACATATGAACATTAACATGTATCATACATATGTACACCAATTGACTGTCACATTTGTTTTCAGTAGTGAGGAATGCCCATAGTAAAATGTATATTCTAAACACCATAACATATGTACATATCTCAGATGCCTTAGTGGTAAAATCAGTGACTGTGTTGTTCATGTTCCCGGGTTCTTGACCTGCAAGGGCTGTTAATTTATTTTGAGGGCCAGAATCACCTCTGAAACTTGCCTAAAAAAAGGCACCATGGGGGGCGCCAATAGCCTTGGCCAGTATTCCAAAGCCTAAGGCTGACACATAAGCCGGTATGGTAGTGTTGCATGCATGTTACTCATCTGTGCTTGTTTCTCATTTTTCCTGTAGGTAACCTACTGGTCAGCAATAGAAAGCCTTAAACTTATGCAAGTCTTCTAGCTTCCAAGATAGGCTTTTGGAGTGATTAAGTATCAGTGTTCTGTATGTTCCTGCTGTACTTAACTGTTTTCTGACTACATGGTGACTTTTCACTGTATATTGTGATCTGAAAGCTCTGTTTATTCAGATATTATGTCTGTGGTGGCCTGAACTTTAGAGGTTCACAGATAGGTAGTAGGCTATCTGCCCAAGGGCATTTAGAAGCATAGCTACAGTCTGTTGGCTTTCTCCGCACCATTGATGAATTAACTGAGCCTGTCAAGCATAGCCAATGAAGTGATTCCAGGCAGAGTTGCCGGAAGCTGTTGAGGACTGGGGTGGTGGAGAGTGATAGGGGCACTTAGTGATCTAAAGAGGGCATGTTAACGTGAAACATCAACACCATTCAATTTCCCCAACTGGTCTTGCAGCTATAAAACTGGAGGGGCCCAACCACCCCCTGACTGTATGGTTCTGGGACACATGATCCCAGTGGTGTATATTCTGTTACCCATTCACACATCAAGGTTTCTCATGAAGTGTGTCAGTGAGGGACTATGCCTAATGTAGTTGGGAAATTAATTTAAAGTCTCTCATTTCATTTGTTATGTTTTTATTTCAAGAGTAAGTGAAGCTCAGTGGGTTTGGGCGCCTCCGCCTTTTGCTTAGCTTAGCTTACACATAGAAATTATCTAAATAGGAAACAGGCAGAAGCAACATTAATGTCAATAGTGTAATAGTTACAGCATTTGTATGATATCTGTGCATTCCTGGTTCAAATCCCAATAAAGTCAGAGATGTTTTTCATGTTAAAAAGTATACCTTAACCACAGCTTGCATATCTGGGTAGTATTCTTCAGAATAATAAACATTTGAAACACCCATATATACCCATGTGTGCTTGAGGGTAAAGTCAACAGAGAATGTAATGTTATGTAAGCACATAGTAAGATGTTACTTCACTGAAATGTATATATCCTGAGTAGTTAGCAGATGTGGCCATGTATGCGCGCACAGGTTATACATTTTAAAGTTTGTTTAACTGCTGCTTTAATGTCACACAAACTATTGTAAACATGCTTACAACTGCTTAAATGAGAAGGAGTAAAATACATTTTTAAAGCATTACAGGTGTTGAACCCTGGACCACGCACACAATAGTCATGGGACTTACCACTAAGCCATCTGAGCTGTATACATGTTTCATGGTCTTTAGACTATACCTTATACTATAGGCATTCCACAGTACTGACCACAAATGGGACAGTCACTTTGTGTACATATGTACAGTACATTGTAATGTACTGTAGTTTGTGAATCAACATTTATAAGTCTACATATGCATAACTGTTACAAATTAATACTATATATATATATATATATATATATATATATATATATATATATAGAGAGAGAGAGAGATGGAGAGAGATACATAGACACATGTCGATATATAGAGATATAAATATATATGTAGATATATACATCTATGGTGGTGCATATAAACATATGCAATTATATCTCTATATACACACACACACACACACACACACACACACACACACACACACACACACACACATATATATATATATATATATATATAGAGAGAGAGAGATACACACATATATACATACATGTGTGTATACAGCATCTGAAGTGTTCCTGAAGTGTTCAAATCTGAGTATAACATGGACCATAGCAATCACACATTATGCCACCCCCAAACAATATGAAAATAACATATGAAGAGTATATGGCAATACACTATTACAAATATGTTCTATGGACATGAGCCAAATAGGGTTAGTCACCAACACAACTACAAAGACTGCAAATATCCATGACAGAAATACACAGACATCTTTCATGTAGCAAAACTTTATTACATTCCGATATATTGCCAAAAGTATTCAAGGACAAACAATACCTGCATGCTATACAGGAAGCATTTAACAGTGCCTTAATGAATCAGCCTGCAATTACCATAGTATCAGTCCACTAAGGGATAGGTGTTCACATAGGGAAAGAACCCGCACACACATATAGAATATGTATAAAAGCAGTTCCTACATACCTGCATCTGCTATGTACACCCACCAACATCTTCCCTGCACCCAAACTAATTACAATAATACATGCTGTCATACCATAACCAATTATTCACCCACTGTGCAACATCTGCTAAAACCTTAACATACCAGGACAGAGACACACTAACATGACCCTATGTGAAATAGTTGCTGTTTTACAGTGGAACAGCTGCTGATGTTACAGGGTTTGTTTGAACTAATCCTGTTGTAGAGGGTTGAAAAGTAATTACACCAGCACACTATGATACACATTTACACCAAACTAAAGATGTCTGGTAAGCCCACTGTAAACCCCCTAACATTATATGCATAGTCATACAGCCGTGAGCTGGTTAAACATCCTGGCCAGACAGAAACATATGCAGAAGTATTAGGTACAGACAAACCATGCACAAGTAGCAATGTTCAGAAATATAACAGCAGTACTCACATGTAGACCAAATCTTCTAGGCATTACACACAATATATTTCTGCTTGTCTCCATACAGCTATTGCAATAGATTTCAAGCAACACTTCCAGGATATCTTCCTCACCAGTAAGGCAAAGGGACAGCACCCAAGTGGAGTACTCAATTATACTCAACCGTTGCCATGGTATTGGCTAAGGGAGTAGCTGCACAGGTGATGTGCATATAATTAACTACTGCGGAGCACCAATTGGTGATCAGGATAGCACATGTTACTGAACTCTAACTATAAAAGGATGTCTTGTCACACATTCAAACCATCTGTATCTACCTGCAGAATAGTGCAAAATACCCAACAGAAAATCGAAACACAAACCAAAAACGATTAATATTCCAGTTAATAACACCTCCAATTACTAAGAAGATATGTATAACATTTAATATGTCTGTGTATGTAGTACCTGTTCAGTAATAATTACAGTGTAATCAATGCATATAGTGGAAATAGATATCTTGTAGCGATGTATTGTTGAGCAGTAGTAATGCTTGTAGTATTCTATGTGTGTACTACTGTAGGTCACAAGGCAAACTCCTCATACACAACAATGGATGATATATATGGGTTTGGAATTCACCAGTTCTTTTCCAGTCACTGTCAGTGTCAGGGTTGGTCCAACAAGTATGTGCTATAACAGGAGATAGTATATGTTGATATATTGTAACAGTAGACATATGTGTGGGTGTATTAGTGAGATGAACATGTCAAAGGTGGGCTTACTTTCCAAATATGATTTGCATTGTGGGATATTGTGCCAATAACTGTGTAATGTACAGTATTTCAGGCAGATCTGTATTCCATTTTGCATAGCGTTTCTGTTATGTTATGCAAACATTAGTTATGTCTATTGGTGATTACAATACTCAATAACAGGATACGTATGAATTGTATTCATCTGACAGTTTAGCAGCATGATAGCAAAGAAAAGTGGAAGAGCTAGGTAACTATCCATGCACAAAAGACAAACCTAATTTTGGGACATGTGTTCTATTATTGTTCATATATTTAATTGGTTGCATATTTACATACCTTGTTCATATACCATTGTTGGTGGCCTGTTGCCATCAATGTAACTGGTATGCTGTTACAATGCTTACTGTTGTTCCATTTATGCATGTGCTCTGCTTGCTATGCAACTGTTTCAAATCTATTGTTTTGGGTTAATTGGAACACCCACGCATGCTGTTATAACAAATTTTTAAATGTTTTGCTCATGACTAACCAATATATTTTGGAAAACCTCAACGCCATCGAATGTTTGGGAAGGCAGATCCCAGTGGATCTGCCTGTCCCCCCTCATCTGGCCATGGCACCAGGCCCCAGCATGTCTGGGACCGAACCTAGAACATCCTCCACTGCTGGTCCTGCACCACCTTCAGATGGAACCACCTCAGGGGATGGGGCCCATCCACCCCAGGTGCAGGTGTGGAGAGAAGCCCATCACCAGCCACATGTTCCAGGTTCTGGTGCGCAGTGCCATCTGCTCAGAGCTGGATGGATGGCTGAGCCAGATCTAGGGCCACCTAGCTCACCTTGAGGGGCAGCCTGCCCCTGCTGTCCAGCTCCCAGCACAGCCACCCTTGGGGCCATGAAGGTGCAGTGGTGACTGCCCATAGGTGGGGATCTCAGTCCCATTATATCCATTTGGGGGTCATGGGCATCTGATTCCCAACCACCCTCCCCATTCAAGTTGTTTACCCCCTCATATCTCATATACCACCCCTGTCTTCTGTCTTGTGTGTCTTATCTGTCTGTGAATGCAACCTATCCTACCCAGCCTACCTCCCCAAACATACCTACAGCCCTTCCCTAACATCCCACTCTCAACTTAAAAAAGAAGGGACATTTGTCCAGCAAAAAAATCATTGCACCATACATAGCAATACATTTCATCCCCATGTGCAGTGACGTAAATCAATCTACCCTCAAATTACTCTGTAAATATATGTTGCTGACACCCCTCCCTGTGGGGTGTGAGGCTGTAAAGTCCAAATTTCCCACATCAGTCACAGCTGTTGCTGCAAAATAAATGTAGAGCTATGGTCCTTTCCTACAACCATCCTGCACGTCCCTAGCTGTTTTCCCCTAATGTTTTACCACCTGCTTGCCCCCATTTCACCACTTTCCTATCAGCCTTTTCTCTTTGCTTTATTTAAAATTGGCATGGGTTTAAGTAGGAATAAGCGCTGCTAAGCGAAGCTAAGAGGACTTAAGCAACTCTTAGCATCGCTTAGCTTCATGCAAAACCACGCAAACCCATTAACAATTGCTTAAAAGTGCCTTAATCAGTGTGACTAAATCAGCCTCTGTTCTGCCCAGAAACAAAATAATCAGCTCTTGCAGGCCTTGAATCCAGGACCCTATACATTACAGTCACAGCAATGCACCACTACACCATATGAGCTGTGAGATTTACTCATGCTTTTGTAAATATATTATGCTTTATGGTCATTTCAATACTGTATCATTCATACTGGCATCCGTAGAGTATCTAGATGCATATGTCAGGTCAAACTGCATTTGTGGGTGGGGATTTTTAATGCACGCACGTGCACATCTATAGTGAATGACAGCAAATTGTGTAGTATCAGAGCTTGTACTGTACATGTGCAAAAACGCATCATTTATCCTATACCAATGCCACATGTGAGTCTGCTGACAATACCTCTCCCCCATAACTACATAGGTCCCTCTAGGCTGGATATGGAACAGCAGCCTGAAGCCGGTGAATATGGAAATGTCTTGTTGTGGCTCACCAATACCTTAGGCATGTTAAGGGCATGCATTTTTCCATGCACACAACTGTTACTCTTAGCCATACTGCAGTATGTGCATGTTCACTTGTGGTGGGGTTAACTGCAGTGCATCACAGTGGCCATCACAGCAGCCTATTTGCAGGAACTGTAACATTTCTGTAGGCGTTGACACTGTCCTATACAGGTGTACATCAATAATGTGTACACAGGTGCAGTGTGTGTTAGGTGAAGGTCCATCACCTACTACCACTCCTCACATATCTCAGAGGTGTATATTAGCAGCAACATTAAGTGGACATAGCTGCACTGCATGTTGTTGAGGGCCTGTCCAGAGTGTATATGTTGTGGTCTGATTGTGTGTCATGCATGTCATCATTCAGATATTGTGTGGATGTATAATGCCTTGGTGCCACCTCACCTGTGTGTATGTGTGTGTGTGTGTGTGTGTGTGTGTGTGTGTGTGTGTGTGTGTGTGTGTGTGTGTGTGTGTGTGTGTGTGTGTGTGTGTGTGTGTGTGTGTGTGTGTGTGTGTGTGTGTGTGTGTGTGTGTGTGCATATCAGCAAACCTTATAGTGCATGTATTAATATACATATGTTGTCTTCCCCTCACAGGTGAACATGGGGGTCGTATCCCTCCCACTCACAACCTAATGTCAGTGTCTCTGTGGACTCTGATGATGATGATGGTCATATTGAGGCACAGATGGTGTTGTCAGGGGCTGAATCTGTGCCATCGGTTGGTATCCCACTTTCACCCACAATGTCCCCACACACAGTCAGTATGCCCACACATACCCAGTCCCCAGCAGCCACAGATAGTGGACAGTTGGAAGGTGGTGGCATGGAACAGTCTAGTGTGGTGACTATGGCAAGTGTGAGTGTAGACACTAGCCATAGCCAGAGAGCAGGAGAGGTCCCACACAGATGGATGGACAGGGGTGCTCAAAGGAGGACTGCTGCCCATCAAGCCCATGCAGCAAGTGACACAGCAGGAGTCACCAGACACATGTTTCATTACATCATACAACACCAGAAGGTGCTCAGAGTCATGAATGCAACACTTCCTGCCATTCGTGATGACCTCCATGGCCTTGGTGATGCCAAACATGATTATGCTGATGTTGTGGATAGACAATGGGGTGAGACATTATCAATCCTCAACTGTGCAATGTCTGTGCTGGAGCATGTGGTGGAAGTAGGGCATTGGCCACGTGGATGTAGGTCAGCAACAAGATCAGCTGAGAGTCCACGGGGCTGTCCACATTCACACTACCATAGTGGCAGCACCACCAGCATTATCAAAGGGAGGGTGCTGTCCACACCACAAAGGAACAGACCATGGGCAAATGGTCCTGGCAGGTCCTGTCAGGGACACAGATCCAGCAGTCAACACTCACCATTGGGGAGAAGTACTGCATCTGGCCTTAGGCATGGTGGTGCCAGTGAGACTCCTGGCAGAACTAGTTCCCATGTACATGGCCGGAAACAGTGAACTGTACATCCTGCCATGTACAGTCCATGGCTGTCCAACATACCCTAGTGTAGGGCAACCACATGGCTTGAGTGTGTGCATACAAACACTCACACATCTCTTTCACAGGCACATCACCACCAGACATACACAGCACCTCTGCATGTCCAAGTTAGACAACACCTCTCCAAACACACACACACATGATATCAACCTTATGGCCCAGCCTAGGCCTCTGGCAAACCCACATCACACCCTGGGCATATGATGATACCTGTGCCACATCCCTGTTATCCATACCACCAATGCAGGGACATGCTAAAATGGGTCTGATGCACAGTGTGAATATAGTACAGTGCAGTAATGTAATGCTGTGTAAGGTGCTGTCTGCTGGCAATTGTTATGGGTACATATCAAAGTGTATGTACCTTTTTACCCATGATGCATTATTGTTGTTAGTACTGCTTACTGAATGTAGTCTCACATGCTGTATTCTCTTTGTTTTCCATGTGTCTGTACGTCTGCAGACGTTGGGCCTGCTGACATTACCATCAAGGAGTATGGCAGAGTGGAAACACAGTCATCTTTTAATAGCCAATGTATAGCTGTATATGTACATGTTTACCAGGTGTGTATGCATGCAGCCATGTGTGAGGGACACTGCTGGTAGGCAGTGTGACCTTGCATACATACCCTTTGACACAGCCAGCAAGCCTTAATACATGTCACCTTGGTGTTCTGTAGTCCCACATGCTTATACATACAGAGCAGATTACTTGAGTACTAGCACTAGGTTCCTCACAAGCCTAGCCATTACCTTAACCCCAACAGGTTCACCTATCTTGTGGACACCAGGTAGTCACAGGGCCTTCACATGTCTACATATTGCACACATGTAGGCAACACACAATGTGTGTGACATTATCAATTGTGGAGTATGGGACACAACTTGTATTAATGTGACAGTTGACAGCACATAGCATGCCCACGGCAAGTGTAACACACAGGACATCCTCTGGTTTCCTAGTATGACACCTTCTTTGTGTGACATTACCTTAGCTTACAGTATTTCTCATGACATTAAAGTGCTTCTGATGTGCAATCACCTTATACTATAGGCATTCCACAGTACTGACCACAAATGTGACAGTCATTTTGTGTACATATGTACAGTACATTGTAATGTACTGTAGTTTGTGAATCAACATATACAAGTTTACATATGTATAACTGTTACAAATTAATACTAAATATATATATATATATATATATATATATATATATATATATATATATATATAGATACATGTCAGTGATGTCTGCACATAGAAATATATATATATATATATATATATATATATATATATATATATATATATATATATATATATATATATATATATACACAGTTACATATAGCCATATATATAAACATCTATGAACACACTTTGTGACACAGAAGAAATCCAAAGGAATTGAAATGCACACAAAACACATGCAGCTCTGCTATTATAACTATTAATATTAACTTAATTCACCATAGAAGGGATGGTTGCTGTGTATGTGGAGATTGGGGTGGAGGAGGAATGATGGCAATGATATTATGCATCAAGAAGAGCCTGGGTTGGATGATCAGTAAGTGAACTGGAGGGCTATACATGGAGTATGGGGACAATATAAAAAAGAAAAAAAACAAGAACCATTCTTATCCATAATACATCCTGTCAGGTCACATTGCAACACTTAATTCCACAAACATATGAACATTAACATGTATCATACATATGTACACCAATTGACTGCCACATTTGTTTTCAGTAGTGAGGAATGCCCATAGTAAAATGTATATTCTAAACACCATAATATATGTACATATCTCAGATGCCTTAGTGGTAAAGTCAGTGACTGTGGTGTTCATGGTCCCGGGTTCATGACCTGCAAGGGCTGTTAATTTATTTTGAGGGCCAGAATAAGGGCTGTCAAATGCAGGTTGATTAAAGCACTTCTAAGCAGTTGTAAGCGGTTTTGCATGGGTTTGCATGACGAAAAAGTGGTGCTTAAAAATGGTTAAACGGATAAGCGCTTCAGAAGTTTAACCTTTTCTTAATGTCGCGCAGATCAAGGGCAAATCCACTTACAACCGCTTAAATGTGCATTAATCACATTTTCCCTACCCGTGCCTGTTCTGAGAGGTAAAATAATAACCACTTCCAGGATTAGAACCCACAACCATGTACACTATCCTCAGAGTAACCTACCACTAAGCTTCCTGAGATGTACCTATGCCAGTTGTGTATTCAGACAGGTTAAAACACAAAAGGGAGGATTGTGTGGAAATAGGACAAACCACCATGTACCCAATGAAAGGTGTATGCTATATATATATATATATATATATATATATATATATATATATATATATATATATATATATATATATATATACATATATATATATATATATATGTAGAGAGAGAGAGATACATAGACACATGTCAATATATAGAGATATAAATATGTATGTAGATAGATCTATGGAGGTACATATAAACATATGCAATAATATATATTATATATCTATATCTATATCTCACACACACACACACACACACACACACACACACACACACACACACACACACACACACACACAGTCACACAATCAGGTGGGAGGGTGGCCTAATGGTTAAGGTGTCTGCCTTACAAACACAAGGTGCAGGGTTTGAGTCTCACAAGGGATTATTGGCTAGGCTTCAAATGGCTCACAAGGGCAGTTAGCTTAGTACTAATCTATGAACCAATCTATGAACCTACACACACACACACACACACACATACACACACACACACACACACATATATATATATATATATATATATATATATATATATATATATATACACATACATACATACATGTGTGTATACAGCATCTGAAGTGTTCAAATCTGAGTATAACAGTATAACATGGACCATAGCAATCACACATTCTGCCACCCCCAAACAATATGAACATAACATAAGAAGAGTATATGGCAATACACTATTTTAAATATGTTCTATGGACATGAGCCAAATAGGGTTAGTCACCAACACAACTACAATGACTGCAAATATCCATGACAGAAATACACAGACATCTTTCATGTAGCAAAACTATATTACATTCCGATGTATTGTCAAAAGGATTCAAGGGCTAACAATACCTGTATGCTATACAGGAAGCATTTAACAGTGCCTTAATGAATCAGCCTGCAATTACCATAGTATCAGTCCACTAAGGGATAGGTGTTCACATAGGGAAAGAACATGCACACACATATAGAATATGTATAAAAGCATTTCCTGCACACCTGCATCTGCTATGTACACCCACCAACATCTCCCCCACACCCAAACTAATTACAACAATACATACTGTCATAGCATAACCAATTATTCACCCACTATACAACATCTGCTGAAACGTTAACATACCTGGACAGAGACACACTAACATGGCCCTATGTGAAATAGTTGCTGTTATACAATGGAACAGCTGCTGATGTTACAGGGATTGTTTGAACTAATCCTGTTGTAGAGGGTTGAAAAGTAATTATACCAGGAAGTGTTACTAATTACTGATTATCAGCACAGTATGATACACAGTTACACCAAACTAAGGATGTGTGGTGAGCACACTGTAAACCCCCTAACATTATATGCATAGCCATATAGTCATGAGCTGGTCAAACATCCTGACCAGACTGAAACATATGCAGAAGTATTAGGTATAGAAAAACCATGCACAAGTAGCAATGTTCAAAAATTTAACTGCGGTACTCACATGTAGACCAAATCTTCTAGGCATTACACACAATATATTTCTGTTTGTCTCCATATAGCTGTTGCAATAGATTACAGACAGCACTTCCAGGCTGTCTTCCTCACAAGTAAGGCAAAGGGACAGCACCCATGTGAAGTACTCAATTATACTCAACCGTTGCATTGTATTGGCTAAAGGAGTAGCTGCAAAGCTGATGTGCATGTAATTAACTACTGTGGAACACCAATTGGTGACCAGGATAGCACATGTTACTGATCTCTAACTATAAAAGGATGCCTTGTCACACATTCAAACCATCTGCATCTACCTGCAGAATAGTACAAAATACCCAACAGAAGATCGAATCACAAACCGAAAACGATTAATATTCCAGTCAATAACACCTCCAATTACTACGAAGGTATGTATAACATTTAGTATGATTGTGTATGTAGTACCCATTCTGTAATAATTACAGTGTAATCAATGCATATAGTGGAAACAGCTATCTTGTAGCGATGTATTGTTTAGCAGTAGTAATGCTTGTAGTATTCTATGTGTGTACTGCTGTAGGTCACAAGGCAAACTCTTCATACACCACACTGGATGATATATATGGGCTTGGAATTCACAATTTCTTTTCCAGTCACTGTCAGTGTCAGGGTTGGTCCAATAAGTTTGTGCTATAACAGGGGATAGTATATGTTGATATATTGTAACAGTAGACATATGTATTGGTGTATTAGTGAGATGAACATGTCAAAGGTGGGCCTACTGTGCAAATATGATTTGCATTGTGGGATATTGTGCCAATAACTGTGTAATGTACAGTATTTCAGGCAGATCTGTATTCCATTTTACATAGCGTTTCTGTTATGTTATGCAAAGATTAGTTATATCTATTGGCGATTACAATACTCAATAACAGGATACATATAACTTGTATTCATCTGACAGTTTAGCAGCATGATAGCAAAGAAAATTGGAAGAGCTAGGTAACTATCCATGCACATAAGACAAACCTAATGTTGGGACATGTGTTCTATTATTGTTCATATATTTAATTGGTTGAATATTCACATACCTTGTTCATATACTATTGTTGGTGACCTGTTGCCGTCAATGTAACTGGTATGCTGTCACAATGCTTACTGTTGTTCCATTTATGCATGTGCTCTGCTTGCTATGTAACTGTTTCAAATCTATTGTTTTGGGTTAATTGGAACACCCACGCATGCTGTTATAACTAATTTTGAAATGTTTTGCCCATGACTAACCAATATATTTTGGAAAACCTCAACACCATAGCATGTTTGGGAAGGCAGATCCCAGCGGATCTGCCTGTCCCGCCTCATCTGGCCATGGCACCAGGCCCCAGCATGTCTGGGACCCAACCCAGAACATCCTCCTCTGCTGGTCCTGCACCACCTTTGGATGGAACCACCTCAGGGGGCGGGGCTCACCCCCCAGGTGTGGGCATGGAGAGAAGCCTGTCTCTGGCCACATGTTCTGGGGTCTGGTGCTCAGAGCCATCTGCTCAGAGCTGGATGGATGGCTGAGCCAGATCTAGGGCCACCTGGCTCACCTTGAGGGGCAGCCTGCCCCTGCTGTCCAGCTCCCAGCACAGCCACCTTTGGGGTCGTGAAGGTGCAGTGGTGACTGCCCATTGGTAGGGATCTCAGTCCCATTATATCCATTTGGAGGTCATGGGCCTCAGATTCCCAACCACCCTCCCCGTCCAAGGTGTTTACCCCCCTCATGTCTCATATACCACCCCTGTCTGCTGTCTTGTGTGTCTTGTCTGTCTGCGAATGCAACACATCCTACCCAACCTACCTCCCCAAACATACCTAAGCCCTTCCCTAACATCCCACTCTCACCTTAAAAAAGGGACATCTGTCCAGCAAAAAAATCATTGCCCCATACATAGCAATACATTTCACACCCATGTGCAGTGACGTAAATCAATCTACCCTCAAATTACTGTATAAATGTATGTTTCTGACACACCTCCCTGTGGGGTGTGAGGCTGTAAATTCCAAATTTTCCACATCAGTCACAGCTGTTGCTGCAGAAGAAATGTAGAGCTATGGTCCTTTCCTACACCCATCCTACACATCCCTAGCTGTTTTCACTAATGTTTTACCTCCTGCATGCCCCCATTTCACCACTTTCCTATCACCATTTTTTCTTTGCTTTATTTAAAATTGGTATGGGTGTAAGTAGGAATAAGTGCCGCTAAGCAAAGCTAAGAGGATTTAAGCATCTCTTAGCATCACTTAGCTTCACGCAAAACCACGCAAACCCATTTACAACTGCTTAAAAGTGCCTTAATCACTCTGTCTCAATTAGCTGTTGTTCTGCCCAGAAAAAAATAATCTGCTCTTGCAGGTTTTGAATCCAGGACCCTATACATTACAGTCACAGCAATGCACCGCTACACCATATGAGCTGTGAGATTTACTCATGCTTTTGTAAATATATTATGCGCTGTGGTACTGCGGTAGAGTTGTCAACTCACAGTAAGACGCTGTTCGGTTCGATTCTCAGCTAGAGCGTCTTCTGCGTGGAGACATGCGTGAATGGGTGTACCTTCATTGAAGGTTGTGCATCAGGGCTGGTAACTCGGCTACCAATCATTAGCAGACTGGAGTTCCACTGTGGCGACCCCTAACCGGGAAAAGCCGAAAGACACAACAACAATTATGCATTATGGTCATTTCAATACTGTATCATTCATACTGGCATCTGTAGAGTATCTAGATGCATATGTCAGGTCAAACTGCATTTGTGGGTGAGGATTTTTAATGCACGTGCACATCTATAGTGAATGACAGCAAATTGTGTAGTATCAGAGCTTGTACTGTACATGTGCAAAACTGCATTATTTATCCTATACCAACACCACATGTGAGTCTGCTGACAATACCTCTCCCCCACAACTACATAGGTCCCTCTAGTCTGGATATGGAACAGCAGCCTGAAACCAGTGAATATGGAAATGTCTTGCTGTGGCTCAACAATACCCTAGGCATGTTAAGGGCATGCATTTTTCCATGCACACAACTGTTACTCTTAGCCATATTGCAGTATGTGCATGTTCACTTGTGGTGGGTTAACTGCAGTGCATCACAGTGGTCATCACAGGAGCCTATTTGCAGGAACTGTAATATTTCTGTAGGTGTTGATGCTGTCCTATACAGGTGTACATCAATAATGTGTGCACAGGTGCAGTGTCTGTTAGGTGAAGGTCCATCACCTACTACCACTCCTCACGTATCTCAGAGGTGTATATTAGTAGCAACATTAAGTGGACATAGCTGCACTGCATGTTGTTGAGGGCCTGTCCAAAGTGTGTATGTTGTGGTCTGATTCTGTGTCATGCATGTCTTCATTCAGATATTGTGTGGCTGTATAATACCTTTGTGCCACCTCACCTGTATATGTGTGTGTGTGTGTGTGTGTGTGTGTGTGTGTGTGTGTGTGTGTGTGTGTGTGTGTGTGTGTGTGTGTGTGTGTGTGTGTGTGTGTGTGTGTGTGTGTGTGTCTGTCAGCAAACCTTATAGTGCTGGTATTAATTTACATATGTTGTCTTCCCTTCACAGGTGAGCATGGGGGTGGTGTCCCTCCCACTCACAACTTGATGTCAGTGTCTTTGCGGACTCTGATAATGATGGTGGTCATAGTGAGGCACAGGTGGGGTTGTCAGGGGCTGAATCTGTGCCATCGGTTGGTATCCCACTTTCACACACAATGTCCCCGCACACAGTCAGTATGCCCACACATACCCAATCCCCAGCAGCCACAGATAGTGGACAGTTGGTGGGTAGTGGCATGGAACAGGCTAGTGTGGTGACTATGGCAAGTGTGAGTGTAGAAACTAGCCATAGCCAGAGAGCAGGAGAGGTCCCACACGTGGATGGACAGGGGTGCTCAAAGGAGGACTGCTGCCCATCAAGCCCCTGCAGCAAGTGTCACAGCAGGTGTCACCAGACACATGTTTCAGTACATCATGGAGGCACAGGCCTGAACACAACACCAGACAGATGCTCAGGGTCATGAATACAACACTTCCTGCCATCCGTGATGATCTCCATGGCCTTGGTGATGCCAAACCTGAGTATGCTGATGTTGTGAATAGACAGTGGGGTGAGACATTGTCAATCCTCAACCATGCAATGTCTGTGCTGGAGCATGTGGTGGGAGTAGGGCATTGGCTACATGGATGTAGGTCAGCAACAAGATCATCTGAGAGTCCACGAGGCCACCCACATTCACACTACCATAGTGGCAGCACCACCAGCACTATCAAAGGGAGGGTGCTGTCCACACCTCAAAAGAGTAGGCCATGGGCAAGTGGTCCTGGCTGGTCCTGTCAGGGACACAGATCCAGCAGTCAACACTCACCATCGGGATGAAGTACTGCATCTGGCCTTGGGCCTGGTGGTGCCAGTGAGACTCCTGGCAGAACTAGTTCCCGTGTACATGGCCGGAGACAGTGAACTATACATCCTGCCATATACAGTACATGGCTGTCTAACATTCCCCAGTGTAGGGTAACCACATGGCTTGATTGTGTGCATACAAACACTCACACATCTCTTTCACAGGCAGATCACCACCAGACACACACAGCACCTTTGCACGTCCCAGTTACACAACACCTCTCCAAACACACACACACATGATGTCAACCGTATGGCCCAGCCTAGGCCACTGACAAACCCACATCACACCCTGTGCATATGATGATACCTGTGCCACATCTCTGTTATCTATCCGTCAATGCAGGGATATGCTAAAATGGGTCTGATGCACAGTGTGAATATAGTACAGTGTGGTAATGTAATGCTGTGTAAGGTGCTGTCTGCTGGCAATTGTTATGGGTACATATCAAAGTGTATGTACCTTTTTACCTATAATGCATTATTGCTGTTAGTACTGCTTACTGAATGTAGTCTCACATGCTGTATTCTCTTTGTATTCCAGGTGTCTGTGTGTCTGCAGGCTGTGGGCCTGATGACATTACCAACAAGGAGTATGGCAGAGTGGAAATACAGTGACTTTTTAATAGCCAATGTATAGCTGTATATGTACATGTTTACCAGGTGTGTATGCATGCAACCATGTGTGAGAGACACGGGTGGTAGTGTGACCTTGCATGCATACCCTTTGACACAGCCAGCTAGCCTTAATACATGTCACCTTGGTGTTCTGTAGTACCACAGGCTTATACATACAGAGCAGATTACTTGAGTACTGGCACTAGGTTCCTCACAAGCCTAGCCAGTACCTTAACCCCAACAGATTCACCTATCTTGTGGACACCAGGTAGTTGAAGGGCCTTCACATGTCTACATATTGCACACACATAGGCAACACACAATGTGTGTGACTTTATCAGTTGTGGAGTGTGGGGCACAACTTGTATTAATGCGACAGTTGACAGCACATAGCATGCCCACGGCAAGTGTAACACTGATTTCCTAGTATGACACCTTCTTTTTGTGACATTACCTTAGCTTACAGTATTTCTCATGACATTAAAGTGCTTCTGATGTGCAATCACTGCTCTATGCAGTACAGTACTGTATTACATGTTTATTGCCCTACAGTCTTGGGACCTCTTTTAACTGTTTCAGTTGTTGTCTGAGGTTAAACCTTGCCAAACATGGACTGCAACCTGCAGGTTAGCACAGACATACTTCTCAACTGTACATTTTCCACAGAATGTCCTGATTTTTGCCTCATATTTTTGGTCCATTTTCTTATACACCTGTGTTTTTCTGGCAAATCATTGCCAAATCATTGCGGATTGATGTCAAAATATAATGGCAGACATTATGAGTTGCAGACTTCATACCTTTCAGACCGTCTATGCAAATGCAAAATCTGTTATTCTATCATCTTTATATGTTTGTAGGAGCAATATTTGACAGGTGTCCCTATTATGTGGCCTTTGTCACCCCATTATTTATGGCTTTGTAAACATTTCTTGCTCTAAGAACTTGGGAGGTATGGGTACAGATGGTGGCCATACCTCTGACCTCTGCATATGAGTGCAGATTTTCCTGATGTCTGACACATAATTTCTTTACATCTGTCATAAACTTGTGGTTTTCTGGCCAACTTCTGGTAAAATCATGACAGACTGACATTGTAGATTAATGATGAATATTTTTATTTATTTATTTATTTATTTATTTATTTTACATTTGTTAACTGGGTTAGTCCAACTGAGCGTTTGGCTCATTTTCAGTGGAGACCCGGGGAGTAAAGCTTCTCAGTGAGTTTTTAAATTTTACAAACAGTTAAAAAATTATTATTTGCAACTATCGAAACAGTTAACAAGATAACATTTACAATAATCTACTGAAAACACTTGGGTACAATGTCATAAAAGGACTAATGCGTTCATAATTCCTGTTAGGTTATATACAGTATATGTACAAAAGGAATAGCATGGAGATGAAGTGGTTAAACAGTGAGACAGAGGGGTAGAATTTTATTATGATAGACAAGGGAGGAGGGGAAATGAAGGAGAAGGAATAGAAGGGAAGGATATAGTGGGAGAACAGGGAAATAAGAATGAGAGGACTAATGGAGAAGGAGGTATTAGAAGCTGGGTGAGGATAGTTTTAGGCGGGATGACTACAGTGGCAGGACCATTTGTTTGTTAGGTATCTTCGAGTGGGTAGCTTGAAATGCTTGGTATGGTCAAGGGACCTAATTTCTTGGGGTAGTTGGTTCCAAGTTGCAGCATATTGTCATGTAACAACACATACCCTTTGTAAGGTGCATTCAATTGCATGACCTTTTCTGCTATCTATTTCCCATGTGTAACACGGCAATATTTGATGGGTGTGCTCAGTGTTTGCTGTTTGCCCCAGCTTCCCATATGGCTTTAACCAGATGTCTTTCTGTGAGTGGTTGAGAGGTATGCTGGTACACACATAAATACATACATACATATACACACACACACACACACACACACACACACACACACACACACACACACACACACACACACACACACACACGCACATTCATGACCTGCCCCTGCTGATAGCCGAACCTTTACCTGCCCAGTTTTACAAACAATGTTGCTAGATACATAACAGAAACACCACAGAGGTAATGTAGTATTGCAGTGTCTGCCACTACTATTCAAGTGGGTGACAAATGCAGGGGCTGTTAGGATTGCCCATGGTGGGTTCAGAGGTCCTCAACATAGTAGATGCACCTGTAACACACACATTGCTGCACGGGGACATGCATTGAAACACACATGCACACAGAATTGACTCTTCTCATATTAGATGACCCACCTATCGATTTATGTACAATACACATTGATATGGTGATTGCATGCACCACAGTGCCTTTGTGTTAGAAACTGTGTAACTGTACTTGTAAGGTGGATGACATCTGTAGGAGCTGCATCTAGGGTGGCAATGGAGGAGTTAACAGGGTGGAACAGGCACACAAGATGGTAAAACCATCACATACATACAGTAAAGACAGCCACAGGGGATATGTATACAGTAACACATACACAGTGTCAATAGATTACTAATAGATTACTTGTATGTACTATAGTGCTTCATGCACATGACATGCACCATAGAGATTATATGCTAGGGACGTAACTGACTACCTCTTAGAACAAGTAATCTTGGGAATGCCTTCATGGATGGTGGGATAAAATACCCAACATAGCAACTGGCCTAATATATAGCTCTTACATACCCGGACAAGTGATAGATTAGCAGACTTTGTATCAGCATGATGTTTCAGACAGGTACGACATCTGATGCTGACATGTCTGTCACTATGGTAACTGTGACATATTTTGCAATGTTTACTCATAAATGCCCTTTGTTAGTGGACACAGACCACATGTAGGTTGCAAACATCTGGATATTCCATATACATCTGTACAGACAACAGGTATGGCCGGTATCGTTTAATATGGTGCATGTAAGGCAGATGCCATTAATTGCCTCCTTAAAGTAATGCCATGGGGGGAGTCAACAGACATTAAAATGGTATAACCAATTCACACAATACCAACAAGGGATATGCTTCACACACACAGTACTATAGTTGCCCATATTGGGAGTAGAACTCCTACCTATCTAATTATTTGTACTACAGCATTACACAATTATTCCATGTGCCAAAGAGCTTATAGAGCTGAAGACTGTATACAGGTGCTTCTAAGGTGAATGGCATCAGCAAGCCTTGTAAAGTAGGGCAATGTGAAGTGTACTGGGTGAAACACACCTCAAAATGATATAACACACACTATGCGAGATATGGTTCACACACACACACACACACACACACACACACACACACACACACACACACACACACACACACACACACACACACACACACACACACACTCTTTCATTTGGCAGGACTGAGATTAGAACCCTTACCTATCTAGTTATTTGTACTACAGTGTTATGCAGTTATCACATGCACCACGATGCTTATAGGGCTGATGGCTGTACAAAGGTACCTCTAAAGTGAATGACATCAGTATCCTTTGCAATGTAGGACAATGGGAAGTGTACTGGGTGGAACACACCTCAAGGTGGTATAACCCATCCCCAGAGGATATGGTTCAACCATACACACACACACACACACACACACACACACACACACACACACACACACACACACACACACACACACACACACACACACACACACACACACACACACACACGCATTATATGGTTCTCTCTCTCACACACACACACACACACACACACACACACACACACACACATACACACACACACACACACACACACACACACACACACACAAACACACTTAGTTGCCAGTATTGAGTTTAGAACTCCTACCTATGTAGTTATTTATACTACAGTGTTATGCAGTTATTGCACACACCATGGAGCTTATAGGGCTGAGGGTTGTCCAAAGGTACTTCTCAGGAGAATGACATCAGCAGCTCTTGTAAAGTATGGCAATGTACTGGATGGGAAAGGCCTCAAAATGCATTTACCTACAAAATGTACAAAAACTTATATGCTCACACACATTAGCCAGCACTGAGATTAGAACCCCTGCCTATTTAGTTATTTGTATTATACTTTTATTAAGTTATTACATGCACCACAAAGCTTAAAGGGCTGAAGCCTGTCCAAAGGTAGTTCTCAGGTGAATAACATCATCAGCCCTTGTAAAGTAGGGCAATGTGCAGTGTACTGGGTGGAAATGGCCTAAAAGTCTTTAACCTACAAACACACACCTACATTTGACAGGACTGAGGATTGAACCCCTACCTGTCTAGTTATCTGCACTATAGTGTTACATAGTTATCGCACATGCCACAGAGCTTTTAGTGCTGACAAGTGTCCAAAGGTACTTCTAAGGTGAATGGCATCATCAGATCTTGTACAGTCAGGCCTTTGTATGTGTATTGAGGGGGTAAGGCCTCATAATGCTTTAACCTACAAACACACATGCACACAAAGGTGGGTGATATGAAGTTACAATCCCCTACCTCAGTATTATTACACAATGGGGCTCACCTTCATAATGCCACATGCGACTGGTAACAACTGGTATGCAACTGTCCACAGCAGGACATCAGTCTATGCCTCTCAGGGTATCCCTGATTATGATTCACTCTGTGTGTGTGTGTCTTCCTGTTTGTGTGTGTGTGTCTCTCTCTATCACTATCTATCTCTCTTTCTCATGTCTATGTGTGTATATGCTTGAACTATTCTTCTATGTATCACATGCAACAGATGCAAATATATCACATACAGGCCACCTACAGTTAGCAGAGGGTACTCCTGTCTGACAGGTATGGGTAGAGACAGTTAAGGTGCACAAAGCTGTCTGTATGCAATGAAATCTATGCACAATACAGTTATATACTCCAATTAGGGTTTATACATGGGCTGTAATTCTGTAAGTGTATGAGCATGTTCAGTATGGCCTTCTATAGTAAGAGTGGGACTCCATTCCAGAGATAGTTGTACTCCAGTCTGGGGTTTTGTGTGCTACAACCATACCTGTCAATCTGTTAGTGCAAGAAATATGGAGATAGCCTGCCAAAATGGCGGGGACAATGGCCCAAACATAGGGAGATACTGTAAATATTGCTCATTAATGTAGAAAGATGCTAGACTAACAGGGTTTGTTTTAGCAGACATCTTCTGACATATATGCTGTCTGACACTGAAATGTATTGTGTCATTACTTTACTGACAGATATCCTCAGATCATCACAGTGATTTACCTTGGAAATACAAGATTTATGATGCACAAAGTGAAATTGTGAGCAAAACTATAGACATTCTTGTCCAATCTAGCTGGTTGAGCGGTGTGGCTACAGCCAATTGGCTGATGAAGCTGTGTAAACAGTCCAGCACCTCAGTGATATACTGGCTGAGGTGCTCATGCTTGTGTGGTATTCTTATTTATATATTTATGTTATTTATTTCATTTTGATAACTGGGGAAGTCCATTGGGCCAAAAAGAGCCTGTTTTCAGTGAAGGCCCGGGGAGAAAACCTCCATTAGCAATCATATCAACATTAAGTAATACAAACATTTCCAGAGTGCTGACAATACAGCAAATTACACTGGAGTAATAAATCCATGCAAAGAAAGAATCAATGTCAATCAGAGGTACATAAACCAGTGCAAATTTTCAGAATGTAAAAAAACACTGCATAATACTTTGAGGATATAGTAAACTATGTCAAGAAATGTTATAGGTTTAGTTGCAAGTAAATATATTAGACTCAGTTATAGGACCTGTATGACATTAGGTGGGGTGGAGGGATAGACTGTACAGTAAGGGTGTAATATAGGGTTGTAGAGGGGGAAGTAGTTGAGTCAAGTTGAGAGAAGGGATTAGCTGATAAGCCATATCCTGGTGTGGGTACAGAGTGCATTCTACTGAGCAGAGATGTCCATTATATGTGTGGTGTACTCCACATAGCACTGTGATTTCCAGCTATGTCAGTGGCAGAGCAGTACAGAGTAATGTGGTAAACCACTGACAGACATTTGTTTATAGGTTTATAGGTTCATATGAGGTTACTAGGCTATTGGGCCTGAAGCCCTTATAACCCTCGCAGACAAGAGTGTAGCTCATGTTATGACATGTCAGCACCCAGAGCCCCTGTCCAGCAGGGACACAGGTGGAGTCACAGGACTGTATTTTCTGTTTCCCATGCACTTATACAGGGAGCACTTCACAAGGGGTTTGAGGCACTTGGCTTGATGTGGACAGGGAGTGTAGTCCACAGTTGATGGAGTCTGTGAGACACGTATCTGTCACACCAACAAGCCCTATTGATATCACAGACCAGGTTGATGGTGCACCTACAGGTTGTTCAAGTGGGCCTTGCCTTCCAGATGTGCAACAGTCCCATCATGGCAGGGTCTGGATTGCTTTGTATGCCAGACAGAGGTCACCTCTGAGGCATCTGTCTGGAACTGAGTAGAGGGACAGTGCTGTTACCCTATCTGTGTAGGGTAGGTGTTTGGGGTTCTGGAATCTCCTGATGAGGAATCTCTGTGGTCTCTCGAACTGCTGCATGTACTTTGTGAGGTACATGCTAAAGGGGACATTGTACAAAAGAATTGGCCTTAAGCTTAGAATACATGGCTCTTATGACCTCTTTGTCCCTGGATGAGATTCCCTTACTTTTGAGTTGGCCCATCTATGAAGCTTTCTGTACAACAGAAGTGACATGGTGCACAGACTTCCGGTTATCAACCTGGGTAAAAAAATTCCTCAGTACTGATTGTGTATGTTGGACATTGTTGTTAATGTAATAATATGTGGGGAAATCAGTATCCCTGACAGGGATGATGATGATGATGCATCTGCAGGCATTCAGCTTGAGGCCATGTTTCTGGCAGAAGTATTTTTTTTGGTGAGACCCTGTTGTGAGACATCCACATCTCTTTGAGTATTTATGACTGTTCCCAGCTTGCAGTTATCTGGCAAGTTGGTCAGCCATAGGACAGTGTTTATGCCCTGCACCTCAGGGAAGTATATTCCATATACCAATGGCCCCCAGATCAATCCCTGTGGTATGCCACTCATTACGGGTGTACTGCTTGAGTTGGCTACCCCTATTATGATTATGTAGGCTCTATCAATAAACCAGTTGCTACCCATCTGGTAACATATGGATTGCTGCCTAGTTGACAGGGTTCATGTACTATGGCTAAATGGGGAATAGTGTGTAGGCTTTGTCCAAGTCAAAGTGGCCGAAGTGTAACATCTTTCCCTCATCCATGCCTTGTTGGCTGTCTCAGGGATGTCATCCAGAGTTCACTCACATACCTCACCTTGAGAAAGACAGACTGTGTGGGGTCAAGTATTTAGAGTTTGCCAATGTCCCTGTTAATGAGGTCCATGATGATCCATTGCATGGCCTTGCAGATCAGGCTTGTCAGGCTGATGGGTTTTTAATTTCCCAGATCAGTGAACACTCCACCTTGGTGGATAGTGGCTATCTGCCACTCGACTGTGACAAGGGCAGTATTCAGGCTTTGCTTGTGTAGGGTGTATACTGATGCTGCCAGTTCCTGCCTGGGTTCATGTAGGTTGTAGGCTGGGATGTATTCACGTCCCATGGAGGCTGTCTTTTTGGTTTTGAGAGAGCAGTGATGCATTACTCCCTAGTGATAAGAGTTGGGTGGTCAGGTACAGGGGATGTCCTGCTTTCCTGATGGGGACAACAGAGGAGAGATATTGCTGCTGAAATTGTCAGCCAGTAGAGTGGCTATATCTACAGCATTTGTGTATGTGGTGTCCTTAATCACCAGTTCTGCACAGATCTGGGAGCTTCCTTTGCGAATGCAGACATATGTGAGGAAGGCCTTATGATTGTCTTAGATGTGAGCAATTTGGACTTGGAGATGCCTTTAGAGGATTTCCGTGGTGCTCTTATTTGTTTGTTCACACTAGGGGGTGATTACTTCCAATTGTGCATCTGTTCCTTTTATTTGAGATGTTTGCAGACTGGTTTGCTCTCCCTTGTTGATGATGATGTTGTCCTGTCAGGTCAGGTATTCCTGATTCCATGCATCTGTGTGTGTGTGTGTGTGTGTGTGTGTGTGTGTGTGTGTGTGTGTGTGTGTGTGTGTGTGTGTGTGTGTGTATATATATATATATATATATATATATATATATATATATATATATATATATATATATATGCTGGTATAGTACTTTTGTGTACATTTGGACATTAGTGTCTGTTCTGCCATTGGGGTAGGCAGCTGTTCAGCTGTTTATACCATCCCTTTGGTGTTTGTGCTCAGCTCGGAGGCATTTTCATTTTATCATGACTAGAGGGGGTCAGGAGAGATGGTGATATCGAACATGATAATTTTTTTTCCGGATCTTGCAGGGAGGATGATACCAAAGGGGTGCTGCAGTGGTTAATCATGTTGGTTACTGCCAAGTCCAGCATATGTATTACATCTTGTGGGGGTATCAAGTAGCTGACCTAAAGATTTAGCATTGATAATATGGGAGATTCTCTGTCCATTTCTCTTCTGGCGTGGTTGGTTTTCAAATCAGTGGTTGGGTAATATAAGTCAGCCAGGATCAGGGTAAAGGGTTGAATCTTGATAGATTTGTAGAGGGGCCGGTATGTGGGGTGGGTATCCTGAGTCAGATATGTTTGCCTGTAGCTAACCATAGTTTGCATAGGGGTCTTGCTATCGGTTGACTGCACTTGAGTATCTTGTGTGTGTCAGACTGTTAGACCAGCACAGAGGTGTGCGTCTGTCTAATATATGTTTATACTCCACCTCCTTTGGCTTTGCTGCCCACATTTTGGGGTCTGGCTGTGTGATGAGATGAGTGATCAGGTAAGGATGGGTTGCTCCCCGAAGCTGTGGGCCAGGTTTCTATGAATGCACAAATGTCACCATCTTCCAGGGCTACAAATGCTTGCAATGAGTACATTTTCCTGTTTAGACTCCTATCATTTAGCAGCATGGACTTTACTTTGCATTTTGTTCAGTGTTATATGTTGGTAGGATTGACCCCATGACTTTCCCTAAAAAGGCACTATGGGGGAGGCAAGGGCCTTTGCCAGAGGCCTGAAGGCCAAGTGAGACAGATGCAGGCCATCTCTAGCAAAGCAGTGCAGTCTGTCAGTCATATGTTCCCAGGCTGCCAGGCAGTGGATCCCCCTGGGATGACACCAATAAGTAAGCCAATTGTTACTGCCAATCATTTTCTGTTTGTACTCAGCCATCAATCCAGGTGACAGCAGAATGCTGCTTAAGGCCAGGGATATACCTGCATGGGACACATATTCAGCAAGCTGAATCATGTCTGTCTTCCTATAGTCCAGGGAGGTACATCTGATGTTGTTCACACTGCCATGGACTAGGCCAGAGTGATAACAGTACCTGTTGTGGAGTGACCTGAGTGCATGTGTAATAGGGCAGATTTTGGCACCTGACAGACAAGTCAGCATGACTTTCTCCTTATCCAGCATGGTGAGAGGATCATCTGTGTATCTCACAATGGAGTCTCCTATTAGTAATATGTTGGGTTTATGGTAAGGCCGTAGTGGTTGCGAGACACTGGTGTGTGGACTATGCATGTTCTGTGGTGTGTAGGTTTGTGGAGTTCCCATGTGTTTTAGCCTCTGAGGTGTCCTTTGTTTTTGTTTTGTTGTGGACCTCCACTTACGTGGGTGTGTGTTGTGTAGTTGTGGGTGATGTTTACTGACTCCATACCCTGCAGGGTACCTACGTTACTGCATGATTTGTTCTGGTGTGCACATTTTCCATTTGTCTGGTCAGTGGTTCCCCTTCCCCTTATGAGTGTCTCTTTGTCCTTCTGTAGTCCAGGCACAGAATTTACACACAGTGGCTGCTGTTATGTATTTGTTTTTCTGGTGTGAGCGGGGTAGATGCTGTAACATCACACACAGGGTTATGGGTGTCACACCTCTGGGTGTACCTATTTAGCAGGTTGTCCATCACTGCACCACTACATCTGCTGTGGTCCTCAGATGGTTTGTGTTGCTATGTAATTATGAGGCTACATGTTGGCCCTAGCTGTCAACCTGTCACAGACTGACATCCGGACAGACCCATATATGACAGTCAGACACATGCCCACACATGGGAACAGGACGTTAATAATGCTCTGCCAGACATAGGCAGTTGGTTGACCGGTTTGGTATTTGCTTGCTTTTTCTTATTGGTATGATGTCTGCTTCTCCACTGTCTGCCATTGATGTTTTGACATGAACCTTTCTTGTTCTGCAAATAGTTTAGGACAATCATAACAGATATATGTGGCATACCTGTGGTCCATCTGTGACAGCCTGTCATTCCATGGGTATGGATGGTGGCCAGTGACTTGTGAGTGCTGACACAGTCATTTATAACATGGCAGTACATTAATCTTCAGGTACCTGCTGTCCTACTAGGCACCGTACCTCTCAACCTCTTAGAGCCATAAATCTAGAGAGAGTCCATAAATAATTGGGTGACAAAGGGCCAGAAATAGGGACAGGTGTTAAATATTGCCCTTACAAATGTAGGTAGCTGCTACAATAACAGGTTTTGCATTAGCATGCAATTTCTAAAGGGTATAAAGTCTGAAACTAAAATGTTTTCATTATTTTCTGACTGTAGCCTTTCATGATTTGCCAATGACTTGCCAGTACAACCACAATTTCATGACAAACAGTAGACTTATGATGCAAAACTCTGGACATTCTGCAAAAATCTGTACAGTTCAGAGGTATGCTAGGCACTGTGTAGGTTACTCTGAGCTGTGTACTGTCCATATGAGTGGCCCCATGTCCCTGACTTGTCCATCTTTCCTGCAGTAACGGATATTGACATCTGGACAGTGTGTAGAGGTTCTACGGTAGGTGTAGCTAACATGCAAAAGTTGGCACAGAAAGTCTTGGAACATGGACCCTGTCAACGGCAGTACTATACCTAGTCTACTAAGCAACTACAACCAAGTGTAAGTGCTGCCCACTTCCTGACAGTATTAACCAAGCATATACATAGCTCATCAATCCCTGCATATTGTGGACATGCAGCACGTTATCAAGTTGATTGGGACAGCCATGGGAATGTGTGCTCTGCTGCTAATACCCTACAAAACATACATGTTACTGCATTTCTATGGGGACACAGGTGTGTTGCTGGGGGGGTTATACCTGTCAACTGTACATATTTGCACAGACTGTACAGATGTTGGCTTTACTTTTTGACTCCATTTAGCATAGTGTTGTGCCTGTCTTGGAGAATACTGGCATATCACTAAAGACCAAATGTTAAGATGTAATGCAGACATTTGGGTTTCAGACTTCCTACCCTTCAGAGACTAAATGCAACTGCAAGACCTGCTGTGATGTCACTGTGTAAGTCTGTAAGAGGACTATTTCACTATTGTCCCTATTTGTGGGCCTTTGCCAGACACATTTTACTGGATTTCTATGGCTGACTTGCTGGGAGGGGTTAAGGGGTGGGTATAGGACCCCAACGTTGACATCCATGCATGTGACCTATGACCCCCAGTTTATTTGTCACCCACATACACTGCAGTGAGTTTTGTCAGCCAAGAGATTACTGCATACTCTGCAGAAGCCAGTACTGGGCAGACATTTCCTGTTGTCCCACATAGCTGTCAGTTTTCTGCTGCTATCCCCATTCCCTTGCATACATACAACAAAACCTGAGATATGCTACCAAAACATAATGCTACATTCATCTATTGTTAAGAAGAGTAACTTACCTTGTGACTGCGGCAGTCATGAGGATGGTGCCTGAGGGCTGACTGTTAGATGCACGCAGTATATGGCCTATACATGCTAAAGTACAGGTAGTGTGATGTGTGTGGCATCCATTTTCCTGTGTGTGCAAGTCGGAGAGAGGTGTCAGTCCCTGGGTTCCTAGGGTATCAGTGTATGTGCTATGCATTGTCTCTTTGCCAAGGCCAGGGCATACTGCATACACCTACATCTGCCTACTGGGGCAGGCTCAGGGGTGCCCCCTCTGAGTCCCCCTGTGCCTATGGAGGCCTTGGCAATGGTGGGGGCTGTGTGCCCCTGCCCTGTGATGTTCCTGCCACAGCTATTTCCGCAGTATAATATTGTGTAGCATGACACATACTATGAACATGTGCACACACCTAGCTGGAGAGTACCGCAAGGCTCCATCAGATATGTCAAGGCATCAGAACCGTGAATGCATCCCAAACACACACTCTATAATGTTCCTAGTTTGTGCATGTGCCTCATTATGGTGTCCTTCAGTGGGTGTGTGTGCATTTCTGATGGGTGTCATCATCCACAGTTCCAGTGCATAGCCAGCATCCCCCACAAGATGGCTATACAGGATATCCCCACTGGCAAATGCCTGGTACAGCTGTGAGGCATGCCAGATGTGTGAGTCGTGATAGCTGCAAGGCTGCCAGCACACATATTCATGATAATGCCCAGGGCATTGCACACAACCTGGCAGCTGATGGAGTGATAGCCCTTGCTGTTGACATACACTCTACTGACTTCACCGGATGGTGCTCTGATGTGGGCATGAGTGCAGTCTTTGGCCCCCAGTACCTCTGAGTAGTCTACTACATGGTGGAAGAGATGGGTATTGCTGGTCCTCTCCTCATGGGTGCTGGTGAAATAAATGTGCTCACCAGCATGTGGTCGCATGGCATCCAGGAACTGGAGTACCCTGGATACAGATGTCTGTGAGACCCCCATGATGTCCACAGTAGGTCTTTGGAAAGTGCCTGTAGCTAGTATTCTTAAGGCTATACATACATTGGTTTCAACTGGGATGGGTTCCCCTCTGTTGGCTCTGGATCTGAGGTGAGGTCGGCAGAGCTCTGTCAGTATGTCCCTGTCCACCCTGTAGCACTCTAATATCTCCACTCATGTAGCCCCTGGAAGGTTACCCTGGGTCTGAACACTCTTCTCCTCCTCGGTCTGGGCTGGGTGTCAGCATTATCCTCATCACCGCCCTCAGTCTGTAACACATAGAGATGTAGCAAAGTAGCAGCAGCCCCTATCATTTTGTCAGTTACAATTCCCAAGTTTGTACACCAATGGTGCAGCGTTTCTGGGAAAAAAACAGACTGAAAGGTGGTTGCATACTTTATACTGGTGTGCTGCAGATGCTGCCTGTGTGCCTGGCTGACTATGATGCATTCCACCTGCCAGCTATATTATTGAATGGTTTGAATGGACCACTATTTCATTTTTTTATTCCTGCTGTGTTTAAGCCCCATGGCACACTGCAAACTGTTTTAGTTAGTGTAAACATTGCTGAGCAGAAAAGGCCCTCCAATGGACATGAATATGCTTATCATTTCTTGAATCAGCTAAGCACAGCTAAGCAGCCTTATACACACCCCATGCTATCTGTGTTTAGTTGTGTGAAAATAGGACCCTCAGAGCTCCAATGTGCTTACACCAAGCATGACACACACCCTTTTCATGTCAGCTGCTTCTTCTGCTTACACCACCGCATTATAGCTGCTACACGGTTAGGTACCTCTGGACACAGTCTCCCATTTTGCTATTCAATAAATTTATCTTATTTATATACCCCACTGCCTTCATCCCTAGTTACACCACTACAGCAGAGCCTATGTCCTTAGCAACCACTGTTACATGTTATTGTTATGAGTCTGCATCCTAAAAAGCTGAAATGCTTTGGTGGTACTGAGATGTGGAAGAAATGTAAGCTGATAAATTCCAAAAGGTTGTAAACCAGATTTATTAAGCCAAAGATAAAAAAAGTTAAAAAATCAAGCACTTTCATCTCCTAAGTTAGGAGACTTTATCAGGATAAAGCATGCCCAAAGAAACATCACCTTTATATCATAAAAGTTAATTAGTAATAGAACTATGAACCAATCACATACATTACTACTAAAGGTTCAAATAACATATGACACAGTGTTTAAAGGTGTATTAACCAAATAATCATATTTAAAATCTAATAGTTGCATTTACTTGCAGTACATAAAACTTATTTAAACATTAAAAATATAAATTTATTTTATTACATTTAATCCAAGGTTAAAATGCATAATCTAATATATATATATATATATATATATATATATATATATATATATATATATATATATATATATATATATATATATATAATATAAATGTATGAGTTTGGGTCAGAATGCACATAAAAATAAATATAAAATATGAAATATGAGATATAAAGTATGTAATATATAAAAATTGTACTAAATATATTCAAATAACCCTGTTAGCAAAGATAAATGCTATAAAATTAATGTATAAAAATGCATTCTAAAACCACATATAAAAGCATAAGTACAATATAGTAACCATTCATATAAAAGCTTTCAAAGAAAAACATTTTTACATCTGCCTATGCTAAAAGTTCATAAATAATGAGTCTGCATCCTGCCCATTATAATGGCAAAACTCATGTTTCACATTTAATTGGCTTTTTACATTTTTTTTTCTGCATGGTCGAGTTTGCGTGCCACTGTGTTCCACTTAAATGGCCAAAATCGGCCAAAAATACATTTCATTTTTAGAATTTTAAAACACTTTTGCATGCCATGACCATTGTCATGCCTAATAAACATAATACGTGCTTTACTTTCAGCTGTCATTCCCCCATTTTGAGTTTTGCAGAAATGTACATGGTTAGTAATAGAATATATTTCTGTTGCAGGCACAGCTCCAACATGGATGCCTGTCTGCTTGCTGGATCACTATTTCACCTCATTTGCATGGTTTTCACCAGCAAATGAGGTGATTAGCATTATTCAGTGGTGTCCGTGTTGCAATAGTGCTGAGAGGCTCGTGCACACCCCCAGCCTTGTTAACTGGATCGCACAGGCTTTGAACTCCGTGTTCGAGCCATGCCACTATTCTTACATGGAGATTAGCTCCATGTAAGCTTTATTGAATCCTGGCCACTGTTTATTTTCGGGAATTATAATCTCATTCTAGTATTACACACTTCCAAGGGGCTTGTGTGTTTTTTTAATTAATAATTTCCATTCTTTTTTATGGTAATTTTAAAGTGTATTTTTTGTCAGCTACAGCTAGGTAACCTTTCATCCTAGATTCATACATAGCCCAGAGCATATAGCCTACTAGTTGACTTTGACTGTACATGCTATAGTTGATATCCATCCCTGCAAATACCATCTGGCTAGCCAGTGTCCCATGTGTATCACATGTGCAACACAGGTGATACATGGCAGGATGTTGAATTGCTGTACAGTGCCATGTAAATGTATATGGCAGAACACATACATGTAAAATCTTCAGTGAGCAAGTCTGCAGGGTCACAGGTCATGTTTGTTAAGGCAGTGTAAGTCTTTATATGTGACATATACACAGCATCAAGGTTGACTGCATTAATGTGGGCACATCCAGCCATGTGCTGATAGGTATGAACACCAGTACAGGCAAACAGACATGCCTACATCAAGACAGCATCCACATGGAGTATGAGCAATGTAATCAGGTGACACACACACACACATATATGGTGATAATATCCACTCACCATGAAGTGTCACATGTGTGTGACACAAACATGTCAGTGGTGTCAGTGTCATGTAGATTTGCAAAGACAAGCAAACAAAAAGAACCAAACTAATGAAGAAATGAAAGATGGCAATAGCGAGCAAAATGAAACAGGAAGTTTGAGGGGCACAGTGTGATTGCATTAAATTTCCAAGATACCAATACGGATTATTTATTGTGGATAATTTCGGTGATCAGATCACCTGCTCTCACGAAAGTGCTTATCCACAAAAAAAAATCAGATTGTTCCTTCCTTTGAAGTTGCAGCAGCAGAATTTGTGCTTCAAGTGTCATTTTTTTTTTTATTCATTGCCACCTTTCAGATTTGCAAAGACAGCTATTTAATTGTAATAAATGCAATGCATATGTATGTCCAGCTGTAGCTCTGTATGTCTCTGTGAGTTACTGTGACCTGCCTCCATCATTATGTCTTCAGGGTATGCCATGTGCAAGGCTACCCCCTTATACCCACTTGGAGAATGAGGCCCTCATCCTATACCTACATGACAATCATGATATCCTGTTCAGCCATGTGCCACAGGATGCACAGCAGTGGGATGCCCTGTGGATGGAATTTTGCAGGAGGGATAATGATGTGGGTGGCCACAACCGCACATACCAGCAGGTGCGCAGACACTGTACAGACCTCATTAGATGGCCGAAATAGCGTGCAAATGCAATCGCCAGGGAACAAGGTGCAACAGGTGGTGGGCCACCAACCCAGCCCCCACTCACATGTACCGAGGAGCTACTGGCCAACCTGGGGACACCTGCAGAACAACATCCACAAGCCTTAGCCGATATTGTGAAGGTGGGTGTCTCTCAACCACCGAGCCTGGAGTTGCATAGTAAGTCACTACTGCACCTATATAACAACTATATTCCATATAGTTGCATGTGTCACTGTACAATATGTAATGTGACATTATATGCAAGGTATGTATACACACATGCCATATACTATAGTTTGTTACTCTGTGTATGCACACATGTGCATACACTATAATATAGTCCAATGTACTGGTGTATGTGTTAACATGCGCATTGCACCCTGTAGCTATCATACAGGTTTGGATAATGCTCATACTGCTGTGTTACTCCTATTTAGGTACCTCTGGCATTCCACTGCAACAGCAGCCCATTGCAGGTGAGACTGTTATTATTTATCAGGCATCTTAATGCACAGATCTATCTGCCATGTGGCCATTTACCATATGTACACATAATGTATGGTCCTGTCACAATATACAGGTCGGACCTGCAATGGATCGCAATGGCTACCCATGTGCAACACTTGCAAACTATGTGAATCACCGACATGAATCCTCACAAACTGTCATTGCCAGATATGCGGACAGCTGTGCATACAATGGTGGAGGTGCTGTTCACTGTAGGGACATGTACCACAGATCAGAACTACACATGTGGGGAATACAAACAGTACTACACAGTGAGCTGGAGTATGGCCAGGCCACAGGATTCACTGGTGTGGATCATAGTCCTGCTATGAATGTCACACAATGTGATGTGCTATCTTGACATGTCCATGACATCTAGTGGCCTGGCTGCAACACTGCCTAACTATCCTGAAAAATATATCCTGCATACCAAACATACCACCCTTTGTCTGCATAACCCTGTCATCAGTGGAGCATATGACATCTCTGGGTGTATGTCATATGGGACAACACAGACGTGAAATAGACACCCATCACAATAATTTGGCCAACACATGTACACACATGGCCATGGAGGATGGCCAGAGACATGAAGCAACACACACAGTAGACATGATGTGCTTGTGTGTACACCCTGTCATACAATGGCTACACATGGTCCAACTATGGCCTTTGTGTAATGGTTATATTGCAGATGTGGAACACTAGACATCCTACAGGCCTGTGCAAATCTTGTGTAGTCATGACATCAATCCACCACATAAGATGTGTTGAACATCTTCAGTGTGTCACGACATGACAGCAATCACCTGTACAGTATTCACATCAGCCCATGGATACAGTACATTCCCCTTGCTGGTGTTGGACATCAATGTCATCCTTGTTCCTTATGTGTGTGTGTGTGTGTGTGTGTGTGTGTGTGTGTGTGTGTGTGTGTGTGTGTGTGTGTGTGTGTGTGTGTGTGTGTGTGTGTGTGTGTGTGTGTGTGTGTGTGTGTGTGGTACACAGATGTCATGTGGGACATGGTGTACCAATGGGTTTGCCATGTCTGGCCATAGTTGCCAGGCAGCAGCAATAAGGTTGCAGATGTGCAAGGGTGTCATCCATGTACCCTTCAGTGACCTGTGTCACACATTCCACATCATGGTTTAGTGTGTATATACCTCAGTGACGTGGGTCACATTCCACAGTATATATGTATTGTATCTGAACACAATCATGGCTATGAACTGTGTCTGTAACTCACACTGTATAACAATAGACACGCCTCATGATTCCATGCAATGGCCATGCACATCAGCTAAATGTGCAATATATCTGTAGGGCGGACAGACAATACTGCATTGGGACAACATTACCCCACTGTATATTTGACAGGACACCATTGTGTTAAACATGTATGCATGTCATTGCACACATCAGCAGATCACATGTCATACTACATGTGATTGTCAAGGTCATATGCCACACATCAGGCAGGTGTACTGTTAACCTGTAACACAGGGATGTATGCTAACTACTACTATGATTCTGTAATTTGCATGCCTTCTGCTATGACACATGCATGCTGTTGTGTGCAACCCAGGGATGAATGATAACTACCACTATTATTGTCTGTGCTGCATGCCATCTGTTATATCACATGCATTTTACATACGTTCTGTCATATCACATGCATGCTGGGCGCCATAGCGTGTGTGTGTGTGTCTGTGTGTGTGTGTGTGTGTGTGTGTGTGTGTGTGTGTGTGTGTGTGAGTGTGTGTGTGTGTGTGTGTGTGTGTGTGTCTGCGTGCGTCTGTGTGTGCGTGTCTGTATCTATTGTATAGATTGTAATGTACAATTCTTGTCTGCCCCTCACAGGTGATGTAGGTGTGTTGCCCACCTGCGGTCCATCTGATGTTAGTGTCCCCACAGACTCTAGCAGTGATGATGAACGTATGATTGAGGCACAAGCAGGGTTGTCAGGGGATGAATCTGAGCCATTTGTTGCCATTCCACCTATATCCCTCTCGTCCCCGCACACAGATATGTGTGTGTGTGTGTGTGTGTGTGTGTGTGTGTGTGTGTGTGTGTGTGTGTGTGTGTGTGTGTGTCTATGTGTGTGTATCTGTATCTATTGTATAGATTGTAATGTACAGTTCTTCTCTGCCCTCACAGGTGTTGTAGGTGTGTTGCCATCCTGCGGTTCATCTGATGTTAGTGTCCCCACAGACTCTAGCAGTAATAATGAACGTATGATTGAGGCACAGGCTGGGTTGTCAGGGGCTGAATCTGTGCCATTGGTTGCCATTCCACCTATATTCCTCTCATCCCCACACACAGATCCCATGCCTACACATACCCCATCATCAGTGGCCATAGAGGAAGGACAGTTGGCGTGTGGTAGCTTGGAACAGGAAAGTGCGGGGACTATGGAAGGTGTGCCAGCACACCATGGTGTCAGCCAACTGACTGGTGATGCCCCACACAAGCACGTGGCCAGTGCTGCTCGTAGGAGGACCTCTGGCCAACATGCCCCTGCAAGACAGAGCGCAGCAGCTGGTTTCACCAAATGCATGTTTCAGGCTGTAATGGAGGCACAGGCACATGCTGAATGGCACAACAAAGAAGATCAGAGGCTTCAGAGGGCTGCTGTCCGTTCTTTAAACAACAACATCCAGGCAATGTTAAATGCTCAACAGCAGATTGCTGAAGTTTTGGATAGACGATTGGGTGACATGGTTGCAGTCCTTAACCGTGGCATGACAATCTGCGAGCATGAGCTGTCTGTTTTGAAACATCTGGTAGGAGTGAGGTGTCAGGCATGTGGACATAGGCCTGCTACATCACCTGTTTCAGGTCTATGTGAATGAGCTACCTCACATGTCCACTCCCATAGTGGCGGTAGCAGCAGCAGTGCAGCTGGTGCTGTGCTGTCCACACCATGACACAGCAGGCCATGTGTACTTGGCCCTGGATGGTCCCAACAGGGACACAGTTCCAGTGGACAAGTGTCATCAGACAGTACCCAATCTGCACCTCTGCCTGGTAGTGCCCATGCAACCCCTGGCAGGCACAGATCACATGTCCGTGGCCGGACACCGTGAACTGTAAAATCTGGCCTGTACAGTCCACAGCTGTCAATAATACCCCTGTGTAGGCCAGAAACATGCCAGAACTGTGTGCATACATATACACACACACCGGAAACATATGTAGGGCACTGCAACACACACATGCATAACATCCACACATGCCCAATTAGATCAAAGGCCCTAACCCACACACATGATGTCATCCAATGGTACAGCCTAGGCCTCTGGCAAACATTATCACCCTATGCATATGATGGTGCCTGTGCCGCATCCCTGACATCCACACTATCGGTGCAGGGACATGCTCATATGGTCTGATGCACAGGGTGAACAGACTAGGAAGATAAGTGTAGTTTACAATTGTTTAGTACTGTTGACAGGCAGCAGACATACCATGTACTAATGGTGTACAATGCATTTTGTACTGTAAACAGTATGTGTCTTGTGTAACAACAGTAACTGCATGTTGGTCATGATGTTCTGCTTTCCTCCTTCAGGTCTAATTGCACGTGCCGGTGGATGTCAGTGTTTGCAGTTAGTGTCCCATATGTCAATGTGGACTACTCACAGGTATATATGAATATACCAGCATGCACCTTATAGCTGCCACATCACAGTGAGAATGTCCCACGTTCCAAACACATCTACTGATCCAAGAGCATGATAGCTGTGTATTAAGCTACAGTGGCTACAGATGTGACATCCATACTGGGTGACATCACAGGTACAGTTACATGGAGTAAGAAAGCGGTCTAGCTGATTACAAGGGTAGAGGCCAGTGGGAAGTGTGATGCCTCATTGGGAAGCAGTAATACACGTTCTCATGACAGGATGCCAACACACAACTGCACCTACACACTCGGGTATTTACACACATGTATTCAGTGACACAGTAACACACCCACACACACACGGATTCACCGACACAGTAACACACACTCACACACAGTTGCTACTGTTGAGGTGAGGACCCCTGCTTATGTGCAAATCATCATTACATTACTGTGCACCTACATGACACACCACAGAGAATACACATGTACAGGTAATCAGTATGGCCTAAGATCGGGGACATGAACATGGATAGTAGATTGTGGATGGGGGAGGGGTCTTATAAGTTCAGTATGGTAACATACATCCTCACTCCAGGGACCAGACAGCCATACACACACACACACACACACACACACACACACACACACACACACACACACACACACATATTGTGGCATTCACTATTGACTACATCTATGTCACGCACATACAGATGCCTCACATGTGTGAGATACATGCCCATTGCCTATGTTCTGCTTTCTACATTGCAGCCTGTACATATGTCTACACTAGTGTACAGGAGAGTGAGTAACAATTGAGATGTATTCCCCACCATACATGACATATATGGACACACACGCAACCACACATGCCAGTACTGTGAATCAAATACCTGCCTAGCTCATGATATGTATGACATACTTACAGCAGCATTGCACATGTTACAAAGTGTACTGACACTTCATTTGGCAACAGTGCTGATATATGCACACGGGAGGTCTTAACTGTTACAGGTGTCAAGTGATTTACCTTCAGTGTCACCCTGACCTCTATCTATGTTGTGTGTTATGCCCTTCAGTTAATGAAACCATTGCTTACTGGTTACACAGGTTATTGCAGGACTGCTTGTGACACACCTGTGAGCTGTCCTCAGCAAACATCCATCTGCAAAGATGCCCTGCCACTTAGTTATTTCCACACATCTGTCCATATCTGAGGTACATCTTTCCATACATTCAGCATATCACCATATACAGTTGGCAATGTTGAGGTTGCATTGCAACTGCATGATGTACTAAGATACACATCACCTGCATACATCAGCAACTGCACACGCATGATATCTGAATGTACACCACTACATGTACATGTGTGTAGGTCCTACACTCCTGTCATTTGGGCATGTTTGTAGGCATTGCAATTGGTGGACATGTGTAATGACATACATGACACATGGACTGTTGTATGATATGATAGGTGCAATGGGTGACTGGTACAGAGGGAATGTTACCTCTGTCAATATTGATATCACACCTTATGTACTGTTAGCATTCAGCAGCCATGGACCTACATTCCATGTGCATGTGTGTAATGGCTGTAGCCACCTGTCTGCACAAAGGACAACAACAGCTATGCTATTTACATGTATGTTGTGTGTGTGTGTGTGTGTGTGTGTGTGTGTGTGTGGCATATACATATCCAGGGCAGGTACATGTATGTCATATCCAAGCATGAGGGTGTTTACTGGTGTACAGCAAGTCATCTGCTAATGCTGTAAATAACCGAGGGCCCCTGGTATGTGTACAGCTGACCTGGTTACAGACAGTGGTATCATTGTATTGCATAACACATGATGCAACCATGTCAGTACATGGGTACTCTCTACAGTTGATGTAGAGCTTGGTACAGTCTACTGGTCAAGGGTCACATGGTGGTGTACTCTTATATGTCCTACAACATGTATGGATGTGTGTTGGTGGTCCAAGGGAATGGTGGTGTCTGAGGTTTACATCCTAGAATGCAGCATTTGACACTGTGTCCTGCACATGACTCATCTGTGATGCCTTTTGTGGGAGTACCAGTCAGTACATGTGAGTGGCCTCTATGTATGTGGGGACACCACCACCTGGAGCAGTCTGTACCTGTGTTATGGCCCACATGTCTGGTTCTGAGGTATATGGTGGTAGTGCTATAGTGCACTACAGAGCTTTCAGCCAGGTGTTCCTCACTGCACAGATTTCAGTACTCCCCATTGTTGGATCTACATTGAGCAGCTGTGATTATGGATGCTACACATCTAGCACTGGTTAGCATAAGCATACAATGCAGTTGTCCTCTAGGTGTCAGGGTGTTATCCTGTATTTAGGATATTTGCCTTGATATGGCACTATATGGGTGAATGTGACTTAGGTATTATCCCCACTCCCTGGAGTCATGGATGCATGTGATATGTGTCAAAGACCTGTCTACTGTGAGTCATGTCATCTTAGAATGACAAACACTAGACGTAATTATAGCAGGACATTGGCTCATTGTGTTGGTCAAGCAGTTGCCACTCCTAGCAAGGCGCATTGTGTTCATCAATCAGTTGCCACTCCTAGCAAGACATTACTGCAAGTGGTGATATTGTGCTTGGAATAGGATGGTACATCTTAGGTGATGGACAGCAGCAGATGTTGTGTATAAGACTGGTGTCAGATATATGTAGAACAGCGCTCCTGCTAACAATGACAACTACTAACACCAGAGTCCATTACAATGTGTTCTTTACGTCTGACTGTAATAGCATGGCCACTGTGGCCTTCCATGTTTAGAATCAGAGTGTATCCCAGACAGCCTTGTGCTACTAAGTGTATGAGCATGCCCGGTATAACCTTGTGTAGATGGACACATAGTGCATACCGAACAGCCCTGTGCTACTTAGTGTGTGAGCATGCCCAGTGACACCTTGTGTCGGTTTTGTGCCTCTATGTGTATGGGCATCACCATTGTAACCCTGTATAGTGATAGTAGTCATCCATTCCACAGATGGGCATACTCCAGGTCAGGATGGATTCCTTCTTTAAACATACAGGTTCACAGGTATGTACATCCTAACTGCCAGCATCCCTGTTGATGTCCGCATTCCTAGAAGGTCATAATGACAGCCATGACATGTGTAGTCTGTGTGGCGTGACCCGTAACTATGTAGTATTGTAATAGAGATCTGTAGATAGGCAGGTGTTCTGTTCCCACCACTGGCGTGTGTGTTTGTCTCCGTCTGCCTGAGGACTGAACAATGCTTTTAGACTGCTCACACTCCATACGATTCCTATACCACCTTTAACAAGGCTGATGATGTCACCCACTTAGAAATACACCTCTGGGAGTGCTGTGTTCCAGTAATCTCAGTAGCGCATTCTGTAACTGCATAATACTGTAGTGTAATAAAGTAGTTAGGTCGGTGTTCTAATACCAGCCTTGTCAAGTGTGTGTGTGTGTGTGTGTGTGTGTGTGTGTGTGTGTGTGTGTGTGTGTGTGTGTGTGTGTGTGTGTGTGTGTGTGTGTGTGTGTGCATGTATGTCCCTGTCTGCCTGAAAACTGAATAATACTTTTAGACTGCTCACACTCCATAAAATTCTTATACCCACCTTTGGCAAGGCTGATGATGTCACCCACCTAGAAATACACCTCTGGGAGTACTGCGTCCCAGTAATCTCAGTAGGGCATTCTGTAACTGCGTAATGCTGTAATGTAATCAAGTAGTTAGGTTGGTGTTCTAATCCCAGACTTGCCAAGTGGGTGTATGCCCCCGTCTGCCTGAGGACTGAATAATGCTTTTAGATTACTCACACTCCATATAATTCTTATACCCACCTTTGGCAAGGCTGATGATGTCACCTACCTAGTAATACACCTCTGGGAGTGCTGTGTCCCAATAATCTCAGTAGCACGTTCTATAACTGCGTAATGCATAGTGCAATAAAGTAGTTAGGTCTGTGTTCTAATCCCAGATTTGCTGTGTGTGTGTGTGTGTGTGTGTGTGTGTGTGTGTGTGTGTGTGTGTGTGTGTGTGTGTGTGTGTGTGTGTGTGTGTGTGTTTGTCCCCATCTGCCTGAGGACTGAATCATGCTTTTAGAATGCTCACACTCCATACAATTCCTATACCCACCTTTGGCAAGGCTGATGATGTCACCCACCTAGAAATACACCTCTGGGAGCTGTGTCTCAGTAATTTCGGTAGCGCGTTCTTTAACTGTGTAATGCTGTAGTGTAATAAAGTAGTTAGGTTGGTGTTCTAATCCCAGACTTGCCAAGTGTGTGTGTCTGTGTGTGTGTTTGTCCCCATCTGCCTGAGGACTGAATAATGCTTTTAGACTGTTCACACTCCATACAATTCCTATACCCACCTTTGGCAAGGCTGATGATGTCACCCACCTAGAAATACACCTCTGGGAGTACTGTAACCCAGTAATCTAGGTAACCCATTCTGTAATTGCGTAATGCTGTAGTGTAATAAAGTAGTAAGGTCAGGTGTTCTAATCCCAGACATGCCAGATGTGTGTGTGTGTGTGTGTGTGTGTGTGTGTGTGTGTGTGTGTGTGTGTGTGTGTGTGTGTGTGTGTGTGTGTGTGTATGTCTGTGTGAGATGAGTACAGTGCTTTGTAGAGTATGCACGCTCTGTACAAATCACATGACCACCTTTCTCAATCCTGCTGCTGTTGTCACCCACCTAGGTCTACACCTGTAAGTGTGCTGTAACCCAGTATTCACCGTAGCGCGTGCTCTAAAACGTATTGCTGCAGTATGATACAGTAGGTAGGGGTTCGTATACAGGACATGGCAAATGTGTGTTTGTCTGTCAGAGCCTGTGTAGAGGTGGCTATGAGTGTCTTACCATTGAACATGTTGGGGAGTGGATTTTGTAGTTTTCCTATATGGTGTCCATCTTATGACACATTGGCCACCTCACGTGGAGTACAGCTGTCAGACAGCCATGGGACTGTGTTGGCAAGCCATACACCTACATATGGCAAAAGACCTGGTGAACATTGTATGCAACCATACTAGTACCCAGTATATGTCCTGCACCCATGTGCCATGCACAAACACAGTTGCCTAGGATATCCCTCTATGTTGCTAGTACCATGCACATTGATGAAAGATAGTAGACATGGTGTGAATGCAGTGACCTGCAGAGGGCATGGCACCCTGTACAGAGATACAATAGGCACATATTAGAGGACATTGTGCCTTCACTATGTTTCCCACTGGATGCCTGCAACATATGTGGTACCATCAAATGTGATCCACAGAGGCCATACAATGCTGTACACATGTGCCTTGTATGGACCAATGCCACTGACACCAGGGAATACCTGTATCATACTATCAATGCAGGTGCAGGGTCAACCTGCTCACTATAAGCAGGTTTTGCCACACCAGGAGAGTATTGGCATATCAGGGATAACAGTCTGTGTACACAACATGTGCCTGCCAAAACAGGTACACCTGTACACATCTGTACAGTATTGTGGGACATGCACATCCCAGGCAATGTCCATGTGAAGGACTATCAAACACAGACATGGCATCCATTGCAAAGCTATGGCCAAACACATTGGTGACCCGGATGTCAGGGCAGATCATGCAGTACCCATCTGTGTGGGACATTGCAGACACTACACCCCTGCACTGCACATCATTGTCGGGTGATGCAATGCCAAGGATTACCCCTCACCCAGCCTTGTATAGCCATCTAGCACACACAGCCAACCACTACACACCCATGAAGCAATGCATACATGCATGTCAGCACTGGCACCTTGTGTCTGCATGTGGGTTATGATGCTCCCAACCACAGCCGCTCCCAGTATAACCCTCATTGGTATACCAACAGATGTCAAACACTTTCACATGCCCTAGCCCATAGAACGTCCAGATATCTCCTGTGGTGCATGTAGTCCTGTGCATTACTGCAGTGTGGCAAACTAAGTAGTTAGGTTGTGTATTTGTGGCCCTGGCAAAAAGTGTCAATGTGTGTTCATTAGAGAGTATGGTTGTGGTGACAATGGCACCCGTTCATGTGGACAGCCATGTGTACCATACGTAATGTATGTCCACTATATCTCTTGCAGATGTCACTCACCTACACACATATATGTTCTTACAGCACATCAACATGTCACCTTTGTGGCACATGTAGTAACATCATGCACATGTAATAGTAATGACTACTCAGTCAGGGGTTTGACCCCTGTACTGTTAGGTGTGTGGCAGACAATGCTTAGGGTTGTCTCCAAGCCCTTCCCTGGTGTACTTTGCCTGTCCCACCCACACACTCTCTGGTGGATGTGAAGGTGTACACCTGCTCAGCAGCAGCATGTGTATTGTAAGTGATGGACATGATCAGGTGATGGCCTCTGCACCTATTGCAGTCCTCCTCTAGCTGATTGCATGTGGAACAGCTGTGATGGTGTTCCCATAGCCATTCGCATGATAAACGCAGTACACTATCTAGGGAAAACATGTTGGTATTTGGCCATGACAGTTGCTGTGAGTGGTACCTGGATGTGGTGTTCTGACACGACATCACAGATGATATCTGGATGTACCTCAAACATTATACACAGTGAGAAATAGCCTAAAGAAAGGAGGGTGATGTGCCACACATGACTACAGCATGTAAGTGTAGCTATGCTGCATTGAGACTACTGCCTGTTTAACATGTGTGTGGTAATGGCTATTCTGCATGTTTTAATACAGACATGACAGTACTCTGTTTGTGAGGGTCCCCCATCTGTATGGCCATCTGTGAACTGGTCAGTGTGTGCAACCATTTGTTTCCTATGTTACACACTGAACACACATCTGTGCACAGCAGAAGCATAGTGTGAGGATTGCAGACAGTACATGATGATAGGGATGTGTTACTGCCATCGCATCCCTGACTGGACATGTGTCACATGAAACAGTGGTATGACAGACACTGTCTGGGGTTCCCAGTGATAAGCCAATATTGAGCAACTGTTCATAGCTGCGGTCACACGTCTACTACAGATGTCATGCAGTATATATGCATGTGTTGTGCTCCCTCTGCAAATGTATACCATCTGTTGTGTTGGGTTGATGGTGATATCTATGCATACTGTTGTAGGTAATACTGTATGCTGGTGTCTATCACTAAGCCATATGTGGGTTTAAACTGCAACACCATAGGCTGAATGGGTTGGGAGGTCTGGCAGAACCTCCTGTCCCACTTCAGCTGACCATGGCACCGGGCACTAGCACATCTGGGGTCCAGCCTTGGACATCAACCTCTGCTGGCTCTGCACCACCTAATGGTGGTACCACCACTGAGGATGGAGCATGCCCCCCCCTGGGTACATGTCAGCTGTTGTGCGGTACCGGACGTGTTGTGTTGGGGGCTCACTAAGGGGTTCCAAAGCCAGATACGCAAGCTCAAGGGCGGAGTGTCACATTTACATGGTGATGCTGCCCCTCCTGGACAGCTCCCAGCACTGCCTCCTTTGCAGCTGTTTAGGTGCAGTGGCAGTTGCCCATGGCTGGGGACCTCCGTCCCACTGTTCCCATGGGCTTGTGAATGCCGAACACCCATCCCCATCTGGGGTGTATGCCCCACATGTGTCATATACCAACCCTGTATACTGTCTTTTCTTTGATCCTACTCTACCTATCCTCCACGGACATACCTACACTCCTTCCCCTACATCTGACTCTCACCTATGGAAACATAAGGCCAATCGGCTCCTAGGACAACATCTGCCCTATACATAGCTGTCCATTTCACACACATGCCCACTGGACACATGTAACCCTTGTAATATGCATCACAACATCCTCCTGTTATCCTCACCCCTGCCCCTCAGGCACGATCTTGGTATGCACATCACTCCAAAATGGTCCAGGCACATGTGATGAGGATGACCCCATTGTACACACAACACTACCAGTCCCTCTATGGTTACCCCATTTACCTTTATCATGATGATGATGTTGTACACAGCACCTTGCACACATAACGATTCGACAGCTACTGTTGTGTTAATGTACATTACATGCACAGAGTGATGTATACGGCCAATGTACAACTATTTGCGTGTATGAATGACACATGTCTGTCTGAGGGAGTCCTGAGATCACATAGAACAACACCACTACATAATACAGGCATCATTGGTGTTTCCTGTTTCATTCATTTGTAATGTTTTGTTGCCACATGGTATGTTCTTGACATATCTATATATATATATGTACCTGTATGCTGGACATAAACACTCACATATACATCTACATGATGGGATACATTCCTATACTATCGACTGTGCTGTATGATATGTTTGTGGTACGGTCCATTGTCTGTATATCTGCCATGGCATATTGGTAATTCACATTAGCTGTGTGTGCAGGGTCCTGGTTCCGAACCTTGCAGAGGACGTTTATTTGGTTGCAGGGCAGAACAAAGCCATTGGATATGGAGGAAGTAAGGCACATTAAAGCAGTTGGGAGTGGGTGTGCGTGGGTTTGCACGGTGTTAAGCACTGCTGACCTCTCGTTACAGCTTCTTACACTCGATTTGCATCTACATTGCTTTACCAGTGCAATACTCACATACTGGTAGCCTAACACTCTTACACCTGCTCGCTCCCACACTTGCAAATGCACCGACATTGGTGCTCGCATCTGACACTCACACTCCTGG